>NC_073309.1:37395935-37560935 GCF_027595985.1 Sorex araneus
GCTATTGTTCATCCCCTGCAACCCGAATGGCAGCAGGAATTAATGAAAGAAACAAAACAATGCATACCAATCACTCAGCCCCACAACTGTGTTTACCGCTCTCATTAAGTTGGACCAAACTGGGCAGGCTAACCCAAGAGGCCTGTTTGTGAGGGGCGGGCCCGGGGGGCAGACCCTGTTCCATAGTGGGTCCCTTGTCCTCTCCTTCTTCCCAAGCACCTCAAGGACATGTGGGAGGTCATGGTCAGGGGTAAGGATGGCAGGACACCTGCCGTGGGTCGGGCCTGACAGAGGGTCTGGCAGTCCTGTGTGACTGGGGTAGGGCCACCCTTGTCCAGGGTGTTCTTCCTTGTGGGGTCCATTTGCCTTTCACAAGCACAGACTCGAGTTGGGGAGGGATATGTCTTTAGCCAACATCTTCAGCTCATCCAGGGAAGGTCAGAGCACCCAGTGAGGAAGCGGAGAAAGACCCAAGGGAGGGTCCCGCAAAGACACACTGGCTAGCTCCCATCTCTGGACCTCCCACCCAGTAGGAATCCCCTCACAGACTCTCCTGTCCTGTGATCACTTTGTCTCTGGGTAGCAACCTTCACAATCCCCCCAGCCAGAGCCAAAATTGCCCTTCTCTGAACGTTCATGTTGTTCTATTCAGGCTGTACCAAGTAGTCAACTCTGTGCCTCCTCCATCTGACAAGACTCAGAGGAAGTAAAGAGCCAAGTGAAATAAACACAAAGTTATGAGTCCTCCCCCTGAAGGATTTGACTGCATATTTGACTGCAGCCTTACATGGTGTTGGAAGGAAGGAAGAGAGGGGAGGGGAAAGGAAGGGAGGTAAGGGAAAGGAGGGAGGGAGGGAGGAAGGGAGGGAGGGAGGGAGGGAGGGAGGGAGGGAGGGAGGGAGGAAGGAAGGAAGGAAGGAAGGAAGGAAGGAAGGACGGAAGGAAGGAAGGAAGGAAGGAAGGAAGGAAAAAAGGAAGGAAGGAAGGAAGGAAGGAAGGAAGGAAGGAAGGAAGGAAGGAAGGAAGGAAGGAAGGAAGGAAGGGAGGGAGGGAGGGAGGGAGGAAGGAAGGGAGGGAGGGAGGGAGGGAGGGAGGAAGGGGGAAGGGGGGAGGGAAGGAAGGGAAGGAGGGAGGGAAGGAAGGGAAGGAGGGAGGGAGGAAGGAAAGGAGGGAAGGAGGTAGAGAGGAAGAGAGGGAGGGAGAGAGGAAGGGAGGGAGGAAGGAAAGAAGGGAGAGAGGAAGGGAGGGAGGAAGGGGGGGAGAGAGGGAGGGAGGAAGGGAGGAAGGAAGGGAGGAAGGGAGGAAGGAAGGAAGGAAGGAAGGAAGGAAGGAAGGAAGGAAGGAAGGAAGGAAGGAAGGAAGGAAGGGAGGAAGGGAGGGAGGGAGGGGGAGGGAAGGAAGGAAGGGAAGGAGGGAGGGAGGGAGGGAGGGAGAGAATGAGGGAAGGAGGAAGGGAGGAAAGAAGGGAGGGGAGGAAGGAAGGAAGGAAGGAAGGAAGGAAGGAAGGAAGGAAGGAAGGAAGGAAGGAAGGAAGGAAGGAAGGAAGGAAGGAAGGAAGGAAGGAATGGAGGGAGGGAGGGGGGAGGGAAGGAAGGAAGGGAAGGAGGGAGGGAGGGAGGGAGGGAGGGAGGGAGGGAGAGAATGAGGGAGGGAGGGAGGGAGGGAAGGAAGGAAGGAAAGAAGGAAGGAGGGAGGAGGGAGGGAGGGAAGAAGAGAGGGAGGAAGGAGGAGGAGGGAGGGAAGGAAGGAAGGAGGGAGGGAAGGGAAGGGAGGAGGGAGGGGAGGAAGGGAAGGAGGGAGGAGTGGAGAGGAGGAGGAGGGAAGGGAGGGAAGGAGGAAAAGAGGGAAGAGGGAGGGAGGGAGGAAGGGAGGGAGAGAGGAGGAGGAAGGGAGAGAGGAAGGGAGGAGGAGGAAGGAAGGGAGAAGGAAGGGAGGGAGGAAGGGGAGGAAGGAGGGAAGGGAGGAAGGAAGGAAGGAAGGGAGGAAGGAAGGAAGGAAGGGAGGAAGGAAGGAAGGTAAGGAGGGAAGGGAAGGAAGGAAGGAAGGAGGGATGGGAGGGAATGGGGAGGAGGGAGGAAGGGGAGGAGGGAAGGATGGAGGAGGAGGAGGGAAGGTGGGAGTGAAGGATGGAAGGAGGAATGGAAGGAAGGAAGGGAGGTGGAGTGGAGGGTAGGGTTGGAGGAGGAAGGAAGGGAAGGTGGAAGGAGGGAGGGAGGGAGGGAGGGAGGGGGGAGGGAGGAGGGAGGATGTAGGGAGGGTGGGAGGGAGGGGGGAGGGAGGGAGGGAGAGAATGAGGGAAGGAGGAGGGAGGGAGGGGGAGGGAGTTGAGGGAGGTGGAGAGGAGAGGGAGGGAGGAGGGAGGGAGGGGAGGGGGAGGAGGGAGGGAGGAGGGAGGAGGAGGGAGGGAGGGAGGGAGGGAGGGAGGGGAGGGAGGGAGAGAAAGGAGGGAGAGAGGGAGGGAGAGAAGATGCTTAAGATGATGAATCTGAATCCGACGGGATCAGAACTCAGGACTGTACCCACCCATGGCCAAGCGCCTACAGTGATGGCGTCCTAATGACGGACGTAGGTGTCCCTTCCCTTCCTAAAGTGATCTCCTAGTCCTCATCCACAGCCCCACAGAACTTCCTCACACCGAGGCCCAGAGACTGAGTCTTTACCTCTCCATCTGGTGGAAACCAGACCCAGACCCCCGGCCCCTCACTTCCCAGGCGGGAGACTCCCTAGACGTCTCAAGACCAGGGGGAACAACCACCACCACCACCGCAGCCACGCCCCTGCTCAGAGCGCGCACTCAACTCCTGCTCCACCTCAGCAGCCCCGATGATGCCGTTCCTCCGGAAGAGCCGGCCTGCGCTGCAGCTGGGCCATCCCTGGGTTGCGCAGGGGTGAGGCACCCAGACCGCCAACAAAGAGTGAGCCTTTCCCTCTCTCCCTCAGCTTCCTGAAAGCCTCTGAGAAAGCCACCAGAATGAAGCTTCCTGCTGGATTGGAGACTTATCAAAAACAAAAAACAAAAAAATACCCAGCTGCGCTTAGGTCCAGGAGATGAAGCAGAGGCAGCAAGCGGTGCTGACTTCGGCCTTGCTCGGCAGAGCAGAGCCTCCTGGGGGCCCCCAACACGGTTCCGGTTTGGAAAAAGCATCGACCAAGGGCTGGTGCTGGGCCAGCCAGGCATGTGACATGCAATTCTTCCAGGACGGATGACAAATCTCCCCTCTCCATGCAGGGAACCTCAGAGGTCAACCCAGAGTGGGGGGCTTGGCCCCTGCCCCGAGGCTCCCTACAGCATCACCTGGACAGGGGGCCTCCTCAAGGGCCTTGTCACACGTCCGCGTTGCCGAGAAGGGAAACAGCGGTGGCGACTGTTTCCAACTAAGCAAGACAAGTGTGGATGATGAGCGTGGTCGGGCAGTTGGACGGGGAGAAATTGGACAGTGACGGGGAGCAAAGAAAAGCAGGCTGTGGTTTCTGCCCGGGGAGGGGGGGGAGCACGGGAGCCAGCCGGCCCAGCGACGGTGAGCTGGCACAGGTGAGGACAGCCAATGGCACCCAGACGCCATGAAATATCTTCTGGGGAATAAAGTGACGGCTGCCTCTGTCCTGAACGACTCACGGGGTGCCCACCCTCTGGGTGGGAATTTGTCCTCTTCAGTGATGTTGGAGAAAGTTGCCATGACCAAAGGTGGTGGCACCCACCATCTGGCCTCAGGAAGGGCCCCTCTGTGGAGGCTGGCCCCTCCCCACACCCAGTGCCTCTACCATTGCAGCAGAAACACGGAGTCATGGCCAGTGAAACCCTCCCCCCATGACCCCATCCTGTTCCCCTCAGAGTGCACAGAGGTATAAGTATGCCTGAAAGGGGGGTCTCTGAAGACAGAGAAGTTGATGCCAGACACAGACAGAAGCAGAGAAAGGTGCAGGGAGGATCATGGCAACCATTTCTAAGGAGTCTCCCCCTCACACAGACCCTCAAGGAAGCATGAGGGGAGCCCTCCCCTTGCCCCTGCATGAGCTTGAACCTGAGTCCTCATTGGAGTCGGGAGCACGGCTGAGCCAGGATCTGCTCTGCTTGCACAGGAGCCGGGAGAGTGAACGTGGAGAGGTCAGCCACACACACACACACACACACACACACACACACACACACACACACACACACACACCCTCTGCCCCACTGTCCCCCGCCCCCGCAAACACACCAATATCCCGCCCATTAGTGTAAACTTTTAGTTTACAAAGTTGTTCGTGATGATTTCTTACAAGCATTCAATATTCCAACACCAATCTCACAGCCACTGTCACCTTCAGTCTACCACTGTCCCCATTTTCCCAGCCACCCCGCAAGCCTGCCCCCACAACAGGCCCACAATAGTTATTTTATATTGCTTGTTACCACTAAATCAATGGCTAATGAAATGATCAATTTTTTTTTCAGTAGAAGGAAGTTTGTGAAAATTGCTGTATCATGGGGACATTAAGTTCTTGTCTGAGGGTTTACTAAGCATTTGTTGCAGGTTAAGCCTTTTGTGTCAATGCCTTGTTAAGTATTGTGGCACTTTGACCTGGCCCATTTAAAAGCAGGGTAGCTCACAGCTTGCCCTGGGTTCATCCAGTCCCTTGTCAGGACCCTGATTTTGGGGTGCTAGGAAGTAAGGGCAACTGAGACTTCAGTTGAGAAAACAGATGCCCAGAAGTGAATACTATTTGGAGCCAATTATCCCAAGGTACAAACGTATAGCATTAACCGTCTTCCTATGTCTATACAAAAAGGACATTGCTCTGAATTAACTATGCAAAGAAGAGGAAAGCAATATTTACAAGTTAACAGAGTCTGACTAGGAGATAAAGGTGACTGACAGGTTGGGGAAGCAGCACACAAAAAAAGAGGTTACAGATAAACACAGAGGAATGGGAGTGCCTAGGGAGCACTGCGGTGGGAGTACTCCAATACACCTAAGCTCCCTGTGCCAAGGCAGAAAGGACAAACCAATGTTATCCTACAAGTCAAGATTAGTTGGCTTCTATGTTACAGTCAGGAAGGACATTGCTTTTAAAGCAGATGAAGTTTGCTGCCTGCAGCCCGAGAATCAAATCCTCGGGGGAGGGTGGTGGTGATTCTTCTCAGCACCTAGAATCCCAAGTTTCCATCTTGCCCTTCTGGCTTGGATATGTCCCCCTTGGCAGCGAGTTGCCTGCCCACTGGCTGGTCTTCTCTGGAAGGCTGATCTCTGCATCTCTAACATGCCCCCCCCCCGCCGCCAAAACACACACACACACACACACACACACACACACACACACACACACACACGCTGCAGAAACCCAGCTACTGCGGGTGCCAGACCTGGGGTGACAGGCTCAGGCTCACCTCCAGGAAAGTAAAGGCGGCGAAAGGATCTCAGAGCAGTGTGGGGAAGGAGAGCTGCAGGACGGTGGCGTCCAGCCAAGAAAAGCACCAAACCCCACACAGTTTTACCCACAAACGCTGCTCAGAAGCCAGAGACTGCCTGAGGTCACACTGCATGTCCTAAAGGGGTCAAGGATTGGATTCCAGGGGGAGCAGACCAGGCTGCCTCGATTTGGCTCACACAAATTAGTGTCCCCTTTAGTGCCCCAAGGGGGTTCATTTACAAATCATAGACAAGAAGCCTGGGCCTCCCCCAGCCCTCCCCACCACACACACCCCTTCCCCTCATTGTTGGCCTAACCGGGTGGTGCTCAGGGTTACTACTAGGTGATGCTCACGGTTACTACTGGTTAATGCTCAGGGTTACTGTTGGGTGATGCTCAGGGTTACTGTTGGGTGATGCTCAGGGTTACTGTTGGGTGATGCTCAGGGTTACTGTTGGGTGATGCTCAGGGTTACTGTTGGGTGATGCTCAGGATTACTACTGGGTGATGCTCAGGGTTACTACTGGGTGATGCTCAGGGTTACTACTGGGTGATACTCACGGTTACTGCTGGGTGATGCTCAGGGTTACTACTGGGTGATGCTCAGGGTTACTACTGGGTGATGCTCAGGGTTACTGCCAGTGATACTCAAGGTACCATCTAGCAAAGGATCAATCCCGGGCTTCCTGCCTGCAAACTATCCATGCCAGCCTGTTTTGCTCTCTCCCTATGACATACTGGGTCTTTTATCACAAGCCTGTGTCACCCCTTCTGTGTCACTTGACCATCCTGGGTCATGTTCCCAGCTGGCAACATAGACAGAGGATGGGCCTCCAGATTTCATTAAACTTCAGCTCCCTGCCAGGCCACTAGCTGGAAGCACTGGGACTGGTGTCAGCGCGGATCTTGTCAGGATGAGTCCCACGGAGGATGTCATGGGGATACATAAGAGTCAGGCAACCCTGCCACCAGGCAGCCTTGAAAAGAGTGACGTCAGAGAACCAATTCCCCTGCAATGGGGGTTCCCCAGGGCCACTGCTGCTCACCCTTTAGAGAATGACACTTTGCAGATTGGGGGGAGTACAGTTTTCAGTGAGGCAAAGCTGGTCATTCTGAGATGAGCATCGTGGTCCATCCCATCTAATAGAGAGAGAGGGTCCCCAGCTGGGGGCTGCTTCCCAAGGCAGGCAGGCCTGGTTCTGATGCAGGGGGGGTGGTGAGGGACTGCCAGGATCCAGTAAACAAAGAGGGTTAAAAAAAAAAATAAAGCCCTGCTTCCCGTCTGCCCTTTGCACACGAAGCAGCGATGGCTGGAGCCTCTGCGTGAGTACTCGGGCACTCTGGTTTCTATTACACAGAACATTAATAAGAGGAGGCGCTGACCCCTGATTGCCGGGAACCAGGTAAATGACGGGGAGGGAAAGGGGCCGAGAAATGGTAGGCATTTTACACCGCTCGACTTGAAGGGAAATGCGTTGCCTATAAAGATGACGGGTGTTGTAGCACGGAGGGAAAAAACATAATTTTTCATTGATGTACGGCAGCAGGGCTGGGAGGAACACAAATACTACAGTAGATCCATTAACTGGATGACAAGAAACAGTGTTCACATCCACTGACTAAACTGTTTTTGATTCTTTAGTACCAACATGCAGAATGATCCTTACATTATGTTGCCAGGGAAAAACCTTAAAATGCATTTATTTCATAATGTAACTTTCTTGTATTATCATAATAGAGCCATAACGGTTGTTGCAAACACTATGGGGTCTAAAAAAAAAACCCACCTAAGTCGAGTTATTAAGTTGGATTTTTTTTTTAAAGGGGCAAACTTGGAGTGTCTGCAAGGTGACAGCTGCCAGGAGGACAGAGAAAGTGGCCAGTGACATCTCACCTTCATCTTCCTCTCCTGGTCACTGGCGTTCCGGACCCTAATCACTGCCTGTTACACCAAATAGGGCTGAGAAAGACGAAGGGAGAGAAGTAGAACTCGCAGTCATTCATGTGCAATTACCTGTGACATGCGGGTGCCAGCGATGGATGACAGTCATTTTTCCCATCTCCAGCTTCAAATCCTTCCTTTCTCCCCTCCCCTCTTCCCTCCTCTCCCCTCTCACCCTCCCACAACTGGCACACTCCACTCTGTACCATGGGGGCAAGACTGGCTATTCGTGGCATGTGCCAGGCACAGAGCCTGAACACATGGTGGGATTTAAGTGAGTGAGTCCTGGAACCTCAGTGTCTTCCTTGCCATGACCTCATGCAGAAGCTCAGCCACAAAGGATGGGGGACAGTCACAGTCGGGGTCCAAAGGATCTGGCCCCAGGGTGGTCTTTTTGCCCTAAATTTCCTTAATGAAGAGACACTGCATTGGAACATTCCATAAACTCTAGGCTGCACACCTTTATGAATCAACGCCCATACATACTTTCTCAAGTTCACCACTCAAGTTCAGTTCTAAAAAGGCCACACCTGGAGCCTTCTCCTTCACCACACCTGGAGTCCTTCGACTCCTTCCACTCACACTCCTTCCCCACTGACAATCAGGTAATTTGGCTTTATCATCTCAAAGGTTCTTTTTATTTAGTTCACGCACCTGTTTTGCTCATATACCGCAGACAAATGGAATCCTCTCAGCCATGTTTCTCTCCGAGTCATTTTCTCCCTGAGTATGACCCCCTCCAGGCCATCTTTGTGGTTGCAAATGGCAGAGTTTAGCTTATTTATCACTGAGTGGTGTTCCACGGTGTGCCTACAGTCCTTCTGCCTGTGGGCTCTTAGGTTGTCTCCAACCCTTGGCTACCGTGAGTAACATCGACGGGGATGTTACCAAACACAAGTAGGTCCAGGTCAAAAGCTCAGCTCTGCTCTATCCTCAGACCCTCAAAAGAAGTACAACAGCAGGCTGGAGCAATAGCACAGTGGGTAGGGAGCTTGCCTTGCATGTGGCTGACCCAGGTTCGATTCCCAGCATCCCATATGGTTCCCTGAGTACTGTCAGGAGTAATTCCTGAGTGGAGAGGCAGAAGTAACCCCTGAGCATCACCAGGTGTGACCCAAAATGCAAAGAGAGAGAGAGAGAGACAGAGAGAGAGAGAGAAGTACAACTGGTAGGACACTTGCCTTACATGTGACCCACCCAGGTTTGATTCTCAGCACCCCATATCGTTCCCGAGTCCCACCAGGAGCAATCCCTGAGTGAAGAGGCAGGAGTAAGCCCTGAACATTGCTTACACTGCAACATAAAACAAACAGACAAACACAGAAAACTAGGCCTAGTCATCACTTCTATAACCAAGGTGCCCAGTGTCTAGGTGTGAGGAGGGCTGGTCCCACCTGCAAGTACCTCCTCCTTCTGGTGCTGACAGTCTGGAGAACTACAGAAGTGAAAACCATGCATGAGGACAGGACACAGGACAGTGAGGAAGGCTTCCAAGGAGGCCTGGACTTAAACAGACACAGGAGGGGGCAAGAGCATTCTGGCACAGAGAGTCATGTGGGGTGCTGGGGGCATCTGGAGCCCAGCATGTGGGGGATAAAGAAACCAGAGGATGCTGGGGCAGGAAGTGGACACAGTCTCGTGTCTAAGCTCTGGTCACTCCCAGCTGATGCCGTGACGGACTGGAAATGGTCTTGGTGCTAGAAGGAGGGGCCAGGAAGATGAGCCCCCATTTATTTTCTGCCGGGGTAGTGTGTCCAGAAAAACAGGGCCAATCTGGGGAGGTCAATAGCTCTTGAGGATGGGTTACGAGGATGGTGACAACCCAGAACCCACGAGGGCATTTCACTAAATGAATGAAAATGCAAAAGGATCTGATGGACCCGCCCCAAGGTTCACTGAGGACCCCAGACAATAGGGCGGGAGCTGCCCTTGGTGCAGTCCCCATCCCATTTGGCCCCACCCAGCCAGGGAGGAAGCATGGTGAGGTCACAGCTCAGACTGGAGAACGAGCCATCCGCCCTGCACAGCTGAAGAGGGGTGAAGCGTGGACTCAAATCCAGACCTCACTGGCTCCAGAGAACTGGGACTTCCTTTCTGAGCCACGACTTCTCTGTCAACAGATGGGCCAAGGTGTGACCCCCAGCACTGGGCCCTGGACATCACAAAGCCATAGCATTGAAGTGACATCACCATACACCAGAGAGGGATCATACAGGAAAAAAATTTAATATCTTCCCATACTTTGTACTACACCTAAAATATAGAGTAAAAAAAGTGGCGGGTGGAGTAATAGCGCAGCAGATAGGGAGTTTGCCTTGCACACAGCCAACCTGGGTTTGATCCCCAGTATCCCATATGGTCCCCCAAGCACTGCCAGGAATAATTCCTGAGTGCTGAGCTTGAAGTAACCCCTGAGCAGTGGTGGATGTGACCCCCAAACCCTCTTCCCCAAAATAAAGGTCCCAGGCAAATTCAAGACTTAAACGTGGCCAGATTAAACCATAAAATCCCAGGTGCGTATTTTCTAAACTTGGGGTTGGGTGGATGTAGAGAACAGCCCCAAATTCAAGCAGAAGTGCTACCCAGATTTTTTCCTTTGGCCAAAAGAACTTGGTTTTAAGCCACGTTTGTTGGGATGCAGAGTACTCCTATTAGGTACAGCAGGAGTCAAAAATGACTCATCAGCTTTCTTCTCCACACTGCAGAAAAGGCCGACTTTGGACAAACCTCTAGATTTGGGTGGGAGGAGGGTAGTTCAGGGCAGACATTCTCCCCCAAAGCCCTGGCTGGGACAACAGGAGAGATTTCCAGGTTGTCGGGGACATTGTGCAGATGTGTAGATTCAGCCCATCTGTGACTCCTTGCTGAGGGCTTACTGAGTGCCACGGCAGCTTTGTAGGTGATGAAAAGATCAGAGAAACAGATGCTCCAAGAGGGCACACGGATGTGAGCTCCCATGATCAGGCATGGTGAGTGAAGCACTAGAACGTTCCAAGGCTACAGGCCCCTGAGGCTGGCCCACCTCCTGCTTGCTTGCTGCTCACTAGTCCTAGTCTTTGGAGAAACTGACTGCCAATAAGACTTCACATCTTAATGCAATCATAACACCTCTCAGTACAAAACAGAATCACAGCAGGACCCTGACCATGAAGGTTAAAAGATCTGCAAGCCATGTCACGGCTGTGGTTTCTCCAGAGGGGCTGACTTCTGTCACCTGGTTTCTGCCCCCCACATCTCCCTCGGCCACCCAGCAGGATACACCGGCTGCATCAGGGGACACATCCCCCGGAGGCCCTGTGCCCTGTGTAAGTTTTCTTACAGAAAAACAATCCAATGGACATCGTTGACTCACGTGATGTCTGCACTGAATGCAGAGATAGAAAACATGATTCTGTTCTGGGTGCCGTTTCCATGAATAATTCAATGGCTGAGATATGCCTTGGAAAATCACATGCGATCCACATAAGGAGCTGGAGCAACGTTGGGGGTGTCAGCTGTCCCTCTGCGTGGAACTGTCCAGAAGTAACTGTAAATTCACCGCAAAGCACAAGCCCAGGTTCCCGGGAAGCAGAAAGGTCACAGGCAACGGTCTGGAGGCAGTGGCTTTATTTAATTGAGAGCTAAGTATCTTTGGGATCGGTTCTCCCTCCAAATGAAGGTCGATGCTGTGCCAGCAGGCCATGTTCTCCGTGGCGGCGTGTGCCCTGATTAAGAACGGTGCCCCCTCTGCAGCAGAGAGCCTCCACTGTCTTCCGGGAACACAACTTCCACACCCAGAGTTGGGCTGTACAACCTCCTTTCCCACACCCTCAGCCCACCCACCTCCTCTCCCCCACTTCAGTCAGGTACTCAGAGGCCCCCACTCATTAGCCACAGAGTCACAGAGACTCGCAAGGTATTAAGATGGCAATATCATCTTATTGGCTATTAACACAAATGTGCCAATAAACATAGTGCATAAAAATTATACATATTCCCTTGGAGTCCATAATCCCGAACTGATATGGCATAATGCAAAACACACTTCCCCAAAAGTAGTGCTTAAAGTCACGATGTATAAATTGAATTTTAAATAAATTTCCTGAAACATCACCAGTGGTTCTAGCCCCATTAGCTAGACACGTTTGCTAAAAATAAAGCACAGAGTGGCAGTGCCCACCCCAAACCCAGAGAGATAGGGCCAGTGGGGGGTTCATCTGCCTGGCCCACTGTTTCTGAGGTTCACTCGCCATACACGCCTTCGAATGCAATTGTTAAAACAGCCCAATATGTCCCCTCAAGGGTTTCCCCTAATTATCAGTGATCATAGGTTCCAAAAAGTCAGCTTGTCTTCGCCTCACTCTCTATCAAAGAGGGAGATGTTAATTGCATTATCGCCTTGCCAACACCCTCGGAGATGCAGGAGTGAGTGATCATTAGCAGCCTACCAGGAAGCCAATCAGAGTCAGCCCAAATTCAGACCAGCCAGTCACATTCCTCCCCTCCCCACGTGTGCACAGACACTAAAATACATGGTGACCCCCATAGAAAGGGAAGCTCGGGGAGCTTAAAAAAAAGGTCTGTCCCATGAAAGAGGGTGATAGGCAACACCCGCCATGAATGTCAGCCAGTGGGGTTCTGGAAGCCAACAGTGAGGTCCACACACACATATGTGCACACACATGCCTACATACAGGCAGGAAAATATTAGAGAAATATTAGACGCCCACCCCTCCCATCTTTCCAAGCTGGTCATTCCCATTCAGAGTCTTCTACCTCCCTGTCCAAGCCTATGGTTCAAGGAAGAAAACCAGACTGAAGCCAGGTTATCTTGTTTCATGAGAAACCTCTCCGTAAAAAGGTGGCCAGTGCACTGTTCGCTCAAGAAACCCGTAAGTGTGTGATCCTTCCCATGTGTTCAGCAGAGATGCTCAAATTAGTTTTCCCTCTTCTGCCAACTGACAATCTTAAATGTACATAGCGATAGTGGGATTTTTTCAAAGGGTTCCTTACACAACTCACGAGGGATAGAAGACCCAGGTAATAGAATCCCCCACGTTTGTAAGTCTGGCTCAAATCTCCAATCCTCCTTTCTAGCAACACCAAAAGGGCAAAGATTCAGTTCCTCCTAGAAAGAGCTTTCAAAGACTCACTCCTCAAGGATAAAAAAAAAAAGAAGAAAGAAAGAAAATGGGAAAATGATCAAACAATTCACAGGGAAAAGTATATATATGTATATGCATACAAGCACTGTAGCATTGTCATTCCTTCTCTCATCGATTTGCTCGAGTGGACAACAGTAATGTCTCCATTGTGAGACTTGTTGTTGCTGTTTTGGGCATATCGAATGCGCCACGGGTAGCTTGCCAGGCTCTGCTGTGTGGCCGGGGTACTCTCGGTAGCTTGCCGGGCTTTCTGAGAGGGACAGAGGAATCAAACCCAGGTTGGCAGCACGCAAGGTAAATGCCTTACCCGCTGTGCTATTGCTCCAGCTTACATATGCAAATAGACACATAAAATTTATTCAGCATCACACATTTTAAAAAAATTCCAGTTTTATATATTTGCATCTATCAATGGCAGCTTTGTAAGGACAACCCCCTGTGTGGAAAGTAACACTGCCATTCTCTCTCCCAACTCATAGGACTCCCCAGCCTTTGCCAAATAAAAGGACTTCACCCCACAGGAAGGATTTCCTTATAGATTTTTTACCAAAAGGATATTTGTTCAAGTTTGCCAACTTTATCAAAGAAATTTGTTTTTTAGTTTTTGTTGATTGGTTGGTTTATTGAATCACCATGAGACAGACCATCACAAGCTATTCATGATTTGGATTCAGTCATACAATATTCTAACTCCACCAGTGTACATTTCTCACTACCAATGTCCCCAGTTTCCCTGTCTCTCTCTATGCTCTATGCCAGGCACCTTCCTTCTCTCTCTCTCTCTCTCTCTCTCTCTCTCTCTCTCTCTCTCTCTCTCTCTCTCTCTCTCTCTCCTTTTGTGCATTATGGTTTGCAATACAGGTACTAAGAGGTCATCGTGTTTGTTCAGGACATTCAGTATATGAAAGAATTTGAAGAACTCATTAACCAAAAGTGAAATAAATAAATGATGCGATATATCTATAAAGTGCAGTTTTATGAATTCATGGGAAATGTTTACAGTATATGAAGGAAGTGTGTGTGGGGGAAGCAGGGCATAAAACAGTGTGCAGAGTAGAATCCCAATTTTGAAAAAAAAAATAATAATAATCCATCTCAATGCCCACAGGCCTGTAAAGAAAAGCTTGAAAATTTTAGCAATGTTTATCTCTGGGCAGTGGGATTAGAGTCAGTTTTTATTTCCTTCCTGGAAGTTCCCTGTATTTTCAAATGGTGAAAGATAAATATGCTTTGCTCGTCTCTTCAGGAAGGGATGTTCTTTATGCTCCCTGAGCCCCCATAGCACACACTGAGGGCATGAGAACATCAACCTGCAGGTCACCCCTGCTCTGAGCTGACTCAGTTTCTGCAGTGAACAGGGCCTCGCGCCAGCTGGTGCCTCACCCAGGGACCATGGGCTCATGCTTGTCTGCTCCCAGCTACCCCCATCTGACCACGTAATGGGTACTGACAAATCCCAGACCCATATCCGGCTTCCTCTGAGGAACAATAAGTTCACTGAGACTGTCCTTGCTTGCTCCCCCATGTGTCCTGAGAGATACTCCAAGTGCCAAAGAACAGCGAGAAGGTGAGGTGGTCATCCCTTTGCTTCAGCACATTCTCAACCATGTCTGACTGTGATTCCGAGGGTCGGGTCCCTATCCAAAGCCCTGCTCAAGGACCTATGCATGGCAGGACTGGGAATCCGGTGGACAACCACTTCCCTTGGTGACCTGGGTACTAAAATCTTCCGGTTAGGGTCTGAGTGGTGATTGTGTCACCAAACCCAAGGACCGTCTGAGGTTGAGCACAGAGAGAGAGAGAATAAACTGTTCTTCTGCACTGGCATGAAGCAGTCAGACTTAACGTGGGGCCGTGTTCTAAAGCAATGGTAGCTGTCATGGGAAGTTGTGTGAAGTGAGAAGGGGGTGCTCTAGTTCCACCTTGCCCGCTTCAACCCATAACCGAGTCATGTGAGAAAGTACCCTGTTCTGTCTTCAGATGCCCACTTCCTGCCGGGTCTGGGGGTGACTCTCAGAGTCCTGCCCAGGAGGATTCTCGGCATCAGATATGGTGACTAGGATCAAACTTGAGTTTGCTACATGCAAGGCAAGCTCCCGATCTCTGGTATATCTCTCTGGCTCCAGGAAGTTGCCATCTTCTAAGATTCTCCCCCAACAGGGCAGGTGGTCTCCATAGTCCTAAGCCAGGTGTGGTGCGGCACCTCAAAACAAATTTAAACAAGGCAGGAATGCTGACCAGCCCATGATGTCCCCTCCACTCACCCATCGACTGGTGACTCCCCGCTGATTCTCAGGAGGTGACATATCTTAAAGCCTCAGTGCTTCAGCTCCATGGGGCCAAGGTGAAGGGGCGGGGATCACAGGTGTTTTCTTCCCCATCTCTCTGTGTGCGAGGCCCTCACCAGAGCTGGCCTGGGGGGGGAGCAGAATGAGTTGCGGGGCGCCTGACCCCATCCAGGTGAGCTTCTGATTTATAGCTCACGGTGCTTTCTAACGAATCATTGTTATGTAATAATTCCACCAGGAAGCACCAAACCTTCTTCTGGGGAATGCAATTAAAGGGAAAATTAGCAATAAATTGTTTTCAGTACTTAACCCAGCTCCATATTTATGGTGGCTGGAATTTATTGTTTCAAAGGCCTAGAAAAAAAAAAGGAGGGCAATTAATTTTATCCTTCTTCCTGTCATTCACCCTCAAAACTGCAATGTAAATGAAGGATGTCCAGAATTTCTCGGGTTCCCCTGCACCTTTCACACCTCAGAATGCAGCCCCTCCGGTCAGTGATTCCTCACAGCTCTCAGCCTGAGCCCCCAGAGGGCCCCTCTTGCAGGCAGTGCCTTTCCCTCTGGGCCACCCTGGCACGCAGCGCCCGGGGGTTGGGGAGGGCCTTCTTCCCTGAGTGGGTGTAAATGAGAAAACACTAAGTTAGGTTCTGACGGCCATGCTGGATGTATCCGTTTGCCCTATAAATAAGCACTGATCACCTCCATTTTATTGAACTCATTTTCCAGGCAAGCAAAGACCACAAGATTCTTCGGCACATTTTCTCTTTACACCCTCTAGTACTGCTGCTAGTGTCAACTCCGACAGATTTATAGCCCATTCATTCATGGGAACAAAAACCCTGCCACGGCTGGTCATGGGACACGCAATAGCAGTTAGTTGAAAAGATAACAGCTGCAATACCTCACCTCTCCATCCGGCACTACAGAGCCAGCACTACTTTGGAGGTAATAAATGCTTCTTGTTGTGAGCTTTGAGTCATAATCCAGAAATAACTGGGGTCCGCCTCCCTCCCCCCACGCCCCACCCCTTGGGAACTGCTTTCCTCCCCCCCACCCTCCCGAGCCTGGGAGGGGCTGTAGGAGGCCCTGGTGCATCCAGGAGACGAGTCTGCATCTTCCTCCCAGCCCATGCTACACTGGCCATTGGGGCGATAGTGTGGGCACAGGCTCTCGTGCCAGTCTGACCAGTGACTCTCAGCCAGCCCCACGAACGGGCTTCCCCACTTCCTTCCAGCTCCCGTGCTAGAGCAGGAAGGGCGTCCTGACACAGACCCACACTTTCTTTTTTTTTTAATTTAAATTTTTTAATTAATTTATTCTTTTATTGAATCACCATGTGGAAAGTTACAAAGCTTTCAGGTTTAAGTCTCAGTTATACAATGCTTGAACACCCATCCTTTCACCAGTGCACATATTCCACCACCAAGAATCACAGTATACCTCCCCCTCTCCCCCCACCTCCCCAGCCCCCCACCCCACATGTGTAACTGGTAAACTTCACTTTCTTAGCAGACCCAAATATGCTTCCGATGGCACCTGGGAACCTGAGGGCAGGTTCCCAACCATCAAAGGAGGGTTTGCCTTTCTCTTGCAACCCCATCCAAGGGAGGACATCCTCTGACTTGTTCACCATGTTCCAGAGCCTGCCCCGGGCCGGGCCCATGGCAGATCCACTACAGGCATGAGCTGCATAAACCAAGGGCTTTGCAAAAAATTGGAAAGGAATAGAGCTTTGTTTCTAGCCTCCCCCCCTCTTGCCTAACAAGGTTCCTGAAAGCCCAGAGAACCAAAAACAGGAACAAACCAGCTCTGTCTTCCCGGGGTCCGTCTCTCATCTCAACCACGCACAGGCCCCTTCAGTTGCTCGCCTCTGAAACTGTGTGTGTTAGCTGTAACTAAAAGCACTGTTGCTAGAATTAAAGGGTCTAGACATTAAATGCTATATAAATATAGATCATAACTATGTCACGAGTATATTTGTGTATATACATATGTATATATGTACATAAAAAGCTTAGCACAGTGCTAACCAGACAGTATGTATTATTGAATAAATCAATGCCGTCGTGGGTGAAATAAGAAACCCTGGCTAAAATTTGAGAAAAGATTTTGGAGACTGAAAAGCCGAGAGTGCCTTGAGTTTCTGAAACTGGGAAAAAAAAACCCACACACCTCCCCAATCCCCCCCCACACCCTCCACCACCACCACCACCAGACAGCACTCCGAGGTGTGTGTTCTTTGGAGATGTGGGGCTGTTGCTGTTATTCTAACATTCTGATGATAAAACAGTGAGGAGCAAGGTTGATGGGGAAGGAAATTAACAGACTCCCCTTGGGCATCTCCCTCACTGCTCTTTCCGTCACCTCTTTGGGGTCCAGGTAGGAGGAGGGGAGGAAAGATGGAGCAGGTCCAGGGCAGGTAGCTGAGATGTGAAGTTGAGAGGCGGCAGGCAGGCTGTAGAAGGTGCCAGAGAGCAAAGCCAAGGTAGCAACTTCCAGTGAAAACACAACATTCTCAGGGGCAGGTGAAGTGGGGAAACGCTTAGAAAATGACACTGGGCATCGGTTGCTGTAAGTACATCCTTTGCCAATCAATCAGCTTTTATTGTGACGCCTCTAGCTCAGCTCATAATGCAGGAAAGCCGCTTCAGCAGCAGTTTAAAATGTTTCCAGTTTAATAATCCCTGCTAATTGAAAGCAGCTCAGAAGCAGGGGTGAGGCGGGGGGCTGGGGGCACACCAGCCCACTTTATAGCAACGGAGCTGTTCCGGTGGGGAACAAAATAGGTTTTGATGCTGGAGGGGAAACCTGCTTCCCCCACCCCAAACAACTAATTCCTACGACTGCCTGCCTTGGCGCGGAACCTTTTCTTCTTCTGTTTTAATTGTGGAACGTTATAGCGGCAGAATTGCCGCGAAACCTGTTTTTATCGGTGGAAAATTAACCACCCCCTGCTGGAAAAACTGGATCTTTTTTTTCCTTCCAAAGAGAATTACATTCATTTTTATAATTGTTCTTTCCTTTCAAATCACCTAATATGACAAATGCTGGGCGACGTTATAGTTCATCTGCTAAAGAGTGTCTTTTATGAGTTGAGGCTTCAGTGCTTTAATGGAGAAATTGCCTGACTTAAGTAAATCATGTCACCTTCAGCCTGGCCATCATATTTGTTGCAGACGTCGGCTGACCCAACACGCAGAGAAAAGCCAAAAGCCCACTGCCCCTTCCAGGCTGAGATCCTTGGTCCAAATGATATGCAAATAGGTCATAATGAAATAGAATTTTAAAACACCGCCAAGGTACGATTTAAGTATACTTTTGACAGTTTTTATACATACATAATTATTTAGCATTGTAATTTAAACAGGTAAAAGATATATTTTAGCAACCCCCAAACAGTCTCCAATTCCTCAGCCCTGGTCTCTCAGACTTCCCAGGCAGAGCTACCATTGGGCTATGGCACAGCAGAGAGACAACATCCGTTTGATGTGCCAATAATCTCCTCTCTGGTGCACACAAAGCTTTTTGTAGATGCAGGCACCAGTTCCCAGACTCTGTTACTATGCACGCCGACTACCCTAGGCCCCTGTGGAATGTGTGTGAGGTTAGCACACGAACCAAGTGTCTTTGACACAACAGCTCTTTATTTAACAGCTCATGTAGGTCTACCTAACTATGCAGGGTGCAGTAGCCCTGGAAAGGACACTGGTGGCCACTCGCTGCTCAGGCCATTTGCCTCAGCTGTCTTGCCACTTGTCTCCTCCCAGTCTCTGGCTACTTTTCACACACCACTGTATGTCCTTACTATCTGTGTTTTCTTGTCTTCCTTTGTCATCAGCCTGAGTCCACAGATGCATCTGAAAGTGGTTTTCTTTTTCTCCCTCAGTTTGAGCTGTCTGCTAGGTTTGCTTCTGAAGATCTGATGAGGCAGCAGAGTTTAGTACCTGTAGTAACAAAACGTTCAAGTTGCACATAGTTTTATTAGTGAAATTTTAAGCATTGCCTGAATATACTGTAGTTAAATAAGCTTAAGTTGCCTATCTATGAAACTACTATAAAATGACAAGGCATTGAAAGCATTGTGTTATACTTCAACAAGGAAATTTTAAGTGTATCCTCAACATCTTTAACATATTACATAGACTTCATTCCCAAAATTCCATCAACCACTATCCAAGAACAGTTGAGCTTGAGTTGTTATTTTTTCTATAATTTACTACATTTGGAATAGTTACATTTTTTTAATCTTTGTTTTATTTTGTTTGGGGGCCGCACCCTGCAGTGCTCAGGTCTTACTTCTGGCTCTTCACTCAAGGATTGCTCCTGGTGTTGTTCAGGGAACTATATGGAGTGCCAGGGGTCTAATCCAGGCCAGCCACATGCAAGACAAGTGCCCTACTCGCTGTACAGTATCGTTTAATCAAGTTCACTGCTTAGGAAAGTAGATTTCATTCTTGGCAGAGAGAAACTATTTTGGTGGAAACAATAGCAGCTAAGAGCTTGGTGTCATGGCAGGAGGTGGGCTGTGGGTCCCCTCAATGGAACAATGGTGTGCAAGCCCATGGGAGATGCACTCCCCTCTCACTGGACTCCCCTGCCCCATGCAGTGTCTTAGAGTACCTAGCGCCAGTGCAGGCCAGGGAGAAGGAGCTCCCAAATGTAGTTCTTGTCAAGGAGGCAGGAGGAAGGGTACCCATTTTCATGATTATCAACCATGAAAGTCCATCCTCACACCCTAAGATGCCACGGATCACCAGCCCATTTACCAATCACCCAAAGAGCACACTGCTTAATGTGGCACCTCTAAATCTTAATTTTCACTCTCTCAATCTTCTGCCACAAGTTTTATGTAGCCCCCCTGCCCTCTGAATTCAGCCTAAAAATGAACATCATGGCAGTGTTCTCTGAGCAAATACATAAAAATCTGGGGTCCCCACGGAAAGGAGGTCAGCCTGAGTGAGATGAAGGAGTTCATAATGATCAAATACAGTACAATGTAAGCTAGAAAATTAATAATAGTGGGGCCAGGGATGAAGCTCAGAGGTAGAACACATGCTTAACACAAAGAAGACCCTGGGTTCAACCCCTAAAGTATGCATGCATGTTTTCACACACACACACACACACACACACACACACACACACACATAGAACAGTAGACACACACAGTAACACTTAGAAGAAAACATGTATTACGAATTCCTAGCTGATGTCCATAAATTATTGAATACATAAGCCAGATTAGAAAGACAGCTCTTCCTCACTCCAGACTTTCAGCTGGCAAGCACAGAATGAGTGATGGAAATAGTCTTCTCTAGGTGTACACTCCAGGAGTCATTGCTGCCAGCAAGAACTGGCAATGGATGCTCAAATTCATGAACAAGCATGTGATGAGAAATGGGTTATCAGGGCCAGAGAGTTTAAAGAATGGAGTACATGCCTGTCATGTCTGAAGCCCAAACTTATATTGCTGTACTACATGCCCCGCAACCCCACCCCTGCACTACTGGATACTATCCTCGTGTTCCTCAGCAACACTGGCTAGAACAACACAGCACTGTGGAATATGGGCACCAAATCACTAGGTCTACAGATCAGACAGAAGTATCGAGTATCACCAGGAATAGCCCCTAAGCTCCCAAGAGCCACTGAAATGGCTGAAGTTTGTCATAAAGCGCACACACACACACACACACACACACACACACACACACACACAAATCTGCTTGACCTCAAAGAAACTACCCACAAGAATTAATTGTAAAAGGAAAAGCAGTAACTTTACAGCGGAGAACCTAGTCTAGAATTGACCGACGTAGCCTCACTTGTAACGCAATATAGAAGCATCCCTTCCACCAGATGTGACGTTAAAACACATCATTTTTTTTTCTCTAAGAGATTTTGTTACAAGCCAGAGATATCATTCAAAGTGAGAGAGAACACAAGTCTGACGTGTGCAAGACTTTGCATTTCATCCTCTGGTCCCTGAGAAGTACCAGAAAGCACTTTTGGTAGCAACCAAAAGGGACACTGATGGGCATTGTCCCGTATGTCCCTGTGCACTGTTGGGAGCATTAGTGGCCCCTCAACACTGCCAGGCCCCCAGCACTAAAGTAAAGAACCTGACATCCAAACAGTAAGACCTAACTCCCCAGGACCACTTGGATCCCATAGAAAAATGTTGTTACTTATCAAATGTGGTGGGGGTGAAATGATAATATGAGTCACTTACAAATGCAAACATACTTTCAAAATGCAAAAGAAAAATGTCATGATTTTACATATCAAATAAATATTCTATTAATGTAATATTTTGCTGGATCATAAAATTTCCCAGACTTTCCTGAAAATTTCTGCAAACTCATTTCTTAAGTCACTAAATTTTATACTTTTTACAAGCTCATCTTGTTTTCTATATTTGAGAGTGATGTCCAACCATGTTCCAAAAAAATAAAAGACTATAGGTAATATTTTATTATATTAAATTTGAAATTGATCTCTGCTAATACAGCTGTTTCTGGGACTTAAAGAGTATTTTACAGACTGTGCCATTGGGATAAATTTTTTGGAATAATTATTTCAAAGCATACATTTTAGAATATCCAGAGCTGGTGATTACCAGGAAGCAACTTTTCAAAAAAATAACTCTTCAGAAAAATTAATTTTGTGTTAAATATTAATTTAATTTTGCATATAAATTTATACTATGGCATTTAGATGTTTCTACTGACATTTAATGTAACTTGTGGAGGTCACACAAGAAAGCTGAAAGTGGCTTTATCGTTTGTCTATAACTCAAAGTACCTGTTTATAGCATTCTATTACTGTATTTCAATTACAGGGGAAAATTAATTTCAAAATTGCCTCCTTCATCAATAAATGATTCTTCTGAAGCTTCACATAGAAATAGCAGTCTTTCCCATCAAATGAGCCATCTCTGGTTGTAAAACTACACATATTTGCTTTGCAATGTGTTCGTAGATTTGAAAAGCAGGGAGTCTAAACATCTTGAAGATTTAATGCTGCCCTGACTTGCTTTCTTTTCATGTCCATGATATGCACATGTGTACTAATCACCCCAAGGGGGGACTCATCAGTGCCTAACGCTCAGGTTAAAAAAGTTAACATTGGCTCAAACAACCCAGGGAAGGGCTCCAGGCTGGACAGATAGATAGGGTGACCGGCCAGCACAGGTGCCAACACTTCTACAGGTTGAGGCACTGCAATAGCTGTGACATCTCTCACAGCTGAGGCTCTATGCTACCGTCAACCTGTGCGCTCTCTGTACGTGCTGCATGCCCCAAGGCCCCATGAGATGTCCTTTACAAAATGCAGTTCAAAGATTACCCCAAGTTCAAAATGGTTAGGACCATAATATGAGACTGACACCCAAGGACAGTAGACACAAAGGCCGGGAATATTGCTCCATAGTTGGAAGCCTGCCTCATGAGCTGGGGGAGAAGGCAGCTGAAATAGAGAAGGGATCACTAAGAAAATGAAGGTTGGAGGGATCGTTCAAAATGGGAGATGTGTGCTGAAAGGAGATAAATGACTAAACGTTATAACGTCTCAGTATCTCAGTATTGCAAACCATAATGCCCAAAAGTAGAGGGAGAGTATGGGGGGAATTGTCTACCATAGAGGCAGGGGGAG
Source organism: Sorex araneus (assembly GCF_027595985.1). NCBI lineage: Eukaryota > Metazoa > Chordata > Mammalia > Eulipotyphla > Soricidae > Sorex > Sorex araneus. Next base: position 37,418,357 of record NC_073309.1, read on the forward strand.
GGTTAGGAAGGGGGGAGAGATACTGGAGATATTGGTGGCGGTAAATGTGCATTGGTGGAGTCGTTCAATCATTGTACGACTGAAACTCAAACACGAAAGCTTTGTAACTGTTTCTCACGATGATTAAATTTTTAAAAATGGTTAAGACCGTCTCTGCAAAGCATTCTCCTCCCCGATGGTCAGGTCCACAAAGCCAGTCGGTTTTATCACGGAGTCTTTATTGGACCTTGCTGTGCTATAAGGTGTGGTTCTACTGCCATCACTCAGCCATAGATGTTGAGGTTCTTCCTCATGAGTCTCACAGGCAGGGCTGCCTTACTCAGCACATGCACAGCGTTCTGTAGGAAGACACACACATCTCTGCCCACTAATGACCATTTCTGTTTTTTCCATACTGTATTACAATTCTGCAGCTGGCAGAGCTGTATACCTGTGATACTGCTGTTCCGAGGTAGACACCAAGAAGTGGAAATGCCAGAAATTTTCTCTGATGAATTAAAAACATCTTCCCTAGGGACTTGGCATGGATGATTAGATTTAGGGTGTTTGCACAGCGATAGTTACCAGCAGGAAGCAGAGATTTAAAGCGAGAAGAGGCATCCACAAGACTATGGCAGAGGGACATTGATATTTTGGTGGTGGTTGTGGTGTTGGGTGTTGTGATGTACACTTTAAAGATGTGTATGACTGTGCCCCTAAAACATAAGCCAGTATTATCTCACTTTTTTTTAAATTTTCTGTCTATTGAATTGGTGCTGAATGTCACGCAGCATGTTAGTAATTTTGCATGCATGCCTCTCTTCATGCTTTGACCAGAACTAGGAAATATAATATTTTATTCCCATTTCACGAATGAGGCCCCTCTCCACACATTCAGACAAGCCTCACACATGAAAGTCCTGGCAGAGTAACCCAGGTGTGTGTAATCCCATCAACGGCCAACATCCAGAGTCTTAAAAGCAAGCTCCCAGAAGCACTCAGCCGCAAAGCGGCCACGTGATATCTTGTAACCTACTTCTCCCTCTCAGAGAAACTTGCAAGCTACTGAAAGTTTCCTGGCCACATGGGACAGCCTAGCAAGCTTCCCATGGTGTATTCATATGCTAAAGCCAGTAACAAGATGGATCTCATTCCCCTGACTCTGAAAGAGCCTCCAATGCGGCATCGTTGGGAAGGCCGAGTGAAGAGAGGCTTCTAAAATCTCAGGGATAGGACGAATGTAGAGGTTACTGAGCCCGCTCAAGAAATCGACAATCAATGGGATTTCGTGATCCGTGATCGTGATTCACGAATGAGAAGCCCAAGATTCAAAGAAGCTCACTAAGTTGCTCAGGGCATATATCAGGCAGTTTGATTTTGGCATGATGACTTTCATTGTGTTGCTGGAAGTTTGGTGCTGATGTATCATGGATCGATTCCACCTAGCCCACAATTAAAGAGGGAGGCAGGGAAAATGTCATATAACCAAGACAATCCAATTGGTTGTTTTACATAACCTCTGTTGTATAAGGCATATAAAATCTGATTGGTTGTTTTCACTAAATTTCCTTTACATAGGGTATAACCAATCAGATAGCACAAACAGCTAAGGGCAAGGATAGGTCATACATATAAACATAGATGACGGCAGAGATCAGATCAGTAGAGGATACAAAAAGTGATGGGAAAAAGAGGACACAAAGAAGGCAACCATCTACTATAGTGCAGAACTACGAAAGCAAGGGAGCACCAGGTGACCTGTTGGCAGAGCGACAAGTGGTGATTGGGATTCAGGTTCTTGCCACAGGTTCCTGTTTCTGTGGCTGTTGCAGCCAGAGTTAGATGAGCTGTAAAATAAAGAGCTGGTAAATGAAGACACCCAGTGGTTGGCATACTGGTTCTTACACATTGTCCGCAAGAATTTAGTTGTTATGCTATAACGCCAACCCAATGAAGTCAAGACGTTACCCCACATGACAGAGAGAAGAGTGATGTTCAGACAAGTGAACAAGTGCTCATCAACATCAGAGTCAAGACCTGCCTTGCCATCCCTCTGTTCTGTGGTACACTCAACCAGCTGTATCTGGGCTCAGAAGACCAACAGATACTGGGTAGAAAGAATACGGCCTGAGGAGGACCTGCTAAGTCAAATCTGGCCTTCCATGCTTTGAGACTTCAGCCTGGGCAGGTCAGCTTGCCTCCCTCCAAACCAAACCAGTCTCCTATAGGTTTTGACCTTAATTCCCCACAACTCCAGTTCTTCTGAATTTGAATTTCAGAAGTCACAGTGAAAGGACCAAAAACCAAATGTCACAGTGTCCCTGATCCCAACTTCCGGTAGAGGTGATCTGGGCATGACTAATACGTGGCCCAAAACTCTGAAAATCCTAGGAAATTCTCAGGGAATCTCCTATGTATTATCAACACATCCAGCACCGGCAGAGTCTCGGGGCTGCGATCAATTATTCAGCACCCCTTCACCTCTGCAGTCCTGGCAAATTGAGGAAGAGTTGACGGGGGGTGCAGATGTTTCGAGCAACCAGAAGCAGGCACTCAACACAAAGATGAAACCCCCTGGGTCGGAGGATCTTCTGGTCAAGGATTACAGGAACTAATTTGACAAAGAAAACTACAGTAAATCTAAACTTTTTCCTCCACCCTTTGAAAACTTTAAAGAGGAGCCCATACACCCTCACTCAGAATCCCTACCAGATTACACTCTGACCTCGTCTGGGTGGGAGAGGAAAAGCAGAGAAAGTTGTGAGACATATGGAAATAGTTAGCCACTCAAGGCAGAGACATACATCTGGGCAATAAGAGCAAACCACATCATGTGGCCTGCAGCATATTAAACGGGACAAAAATGTAAATGTAAATGTCCTTGTAAGAGAATGTTTTGAAAGTATCGCTATAAATGGCAGGATTTGGGGGGGAGTGATAAATACAAATAATGGGTTTTTTCCTCCCCCATATACCCTACAAATAATAGTTTCCTTTTTTTTTTCAATTTTTAACAATTTTACTGACTCACTGCGAGATAGTTACAATCTTTCATTGTTGGTGGGAATGCCGACTGGTCCAGCCTTTCTGGAAAACAATATGGACAGTCCTTCAAAATCTAGAAATTGAGCTTCCATATGCCACTTCTGGGAATATATCCCGAGAATGCAAAAAAGCACAGTAGAAATGACATCTGTACCTATATTTTCATTGCAGCACTATTCACAATAGCCAAAATAATAGTTTCTAAATAGGGAAAATGACCAATATAAAAGATAGTTTCAGGATTCCAGAAGGGTCAACAAATGAAAAATGAGAAGAAAAATATGCCAAAAGGAAGGGGCGGGGAGGATATTTACACTGACCATAAAATTAATCCATTTTTAAAAAAGGAGACACAATTATGGAAAGAAAAAAAATTTTTTTTGGTCTTCAAATTGGAAGTGTCACTGGGCTCCTTCACCCAGGGAGAATTGCACTGGCCACACATTCATTTCACATAAGTACAATCCCACTAAGGAACTAAAAGCCCCAGGTGAATGAGTTTAATCTCTCTTAATAAAGACTGAGCTTGGGTCAAAAACAAGCCTCATCTTTGTGCTGTTAAAAAGGAGCACAGCTGGAACAAAACATCCCAGGAAGCTTAAAAATTTTATTTATGCATTTATTCATTCAACAAATAAATATTGAATTCTTTCAACAACCAAATAAAGTGATGGGCAAATACCATGCAAACATCAACACAAATCAGAGGATGATAAGATTAATATTTAACAATATAGGGATTAAAGCAAAATGGTCAATGTGAAAATGTGAATGGAGTCAATATTTTTAATATGTGAATATCTATTTATGTACATAGAGCATAAGTCCAGAGAGATCCAGACAAAATGAACTTTAACATTATTAAAAAATTAAATATATATGGATATATACCATGCATATATATATACACATATTTCTACATGACATTATACACAAACTCTAATATGGCTTCTGCTAACCACAAGCCACTATTTAAATTCAAAATTCAGGAGCATAGAGTGATAGTAGAGCAGGGTAGGGTGCTTCCCTTGCACACTGCTGACATGGGTTCAATTCCCAGCATCCCACATGGTCCCCTGAGCACCACCAGAAGTGATTTCTGAACGTAACCCCTGGGTATTGCAGGTGTGGCCCAGAAAGCGTAAATAAGTAAATAAATAAATAAATTCAAAATTCAGTTAAGAAAAATGAAATGACATAAAACTCAGAAATTCAATCTTACTAGCTACATATCATGTGTTTAACTGGACACCATGTCAGACAGTGAAAATACAGAACATTTCTATCCTGGAGCGGGGAGGGATTTTTTTTTTTGCATGGTGCTGCCATATAGAATATGGTTTTTAAACCACTGCAGAGAATTTACAAAATTTCCTTGCAGAATTCACAAAGAAGGATACAGTTTTTGAAATTTTAATTAAGATTAATAATTTAAAATCAAGCCTTCACATTAGATATGCTCATTGCCACTGGTATATGATTGCTCGTAGGTTCTCTCGGAAGACAGAGATGGAAAACATGTGTATGTGTATGTTCATACACTCCTGCACACTCACACATTGCTAAGTATTAATAGTACCTTCTGATACTATATACAGTCCTTAGAGACAGTCAGGAATTAGATGATAGGGGAGAGAAAGAAAGCCTAGAGAAGTTAAATCATGAAGTCGTTTTAAACCTTCAATTCGATCCATTGCACTGTAGCACTGTAGCACTGTCGTCCCACTGTTCATCGATTTGCTTGAGCGGGCACCAGTAAAGTCTCCATTATGAGACTTGTTGTTACTGTTTTTGGCATACCTAATACGCCACAGGGAGCTTGCCAGGCTCTGCTGTGTGGGTGGGATACTCTCCGTAGCTTGCCAAGCTCTCCAAGAGGGACGGAGGAATCAAACCTGGGTCAGCCACATGCAAGGCAAACGCCCTACCCACTCTATTCTATCCTGTAGGATAACATAGCCTCAGGTAGTTTAGGTTTATTGGGTTACTCCCATTACAGTGCTCCCATTCCTCTTTGTTTATTTGTAGCTTCTTTCTTAGTGTTCTGTTGACTTGTAAATAATGTTTTTCTCTTATCCTTGACTTCTTTGCATAGTTTATTCAGAGCAATGTCCTTTTTGTATGGACACAGGAAGATTTAGCAAATGTTATGCTTTTGTAATCTGGGAGTCATTTGACTCTACATGATATTTTCCTCCTGGGCATCTGTTCTCTAGACCCAAACCTCAGTTGCCCTTACTTCCTAGCACCCCCAAAAGCAGGGTCCCGACGAGGGACGAGACAGACCCAGGGCAAGCGGTGAGTTGTGTGCTACCCTGGCATCGAGATGGGCCTGGCCAAAGTGCCTAATGCTTAATTATAAGTTAAGAGCTTGATCATGGACAAATGTTGTCATGATCCAAACAGTGATAACTAGATTTGGACCCTGCTAGGGTTAGGAGTGATTAATCTGGCCTGAGTGCTGTGGTCTGAGCCTGTGGCAAGATGTTGTCAGGAGAGCTGCCTTGCAAACCTCAATGTATCTCTCTCGCTATGTCCATACAAAAATAACTAGTATTAAGATGTTAATAAGTGTTTGGACTAAGAAAAAAAAAAAACTTAAGAGTCAGAAAGGGCTTTGGAATGCCCTGCCCCCAGGAAGGGCTTTCTTATGTTGATTTTGCTACCTGGCTGGGTATAGCCTAGAGGGCAAGGTGGGAGAGACAAGTAGGAGGAGAGAGAGAAGCCAGAGAGAGGCTGCAGTAGATCGAGAGAGAGGACTGAGCTGGGAGTGCGGGAGATGAGAAAGATGGAAGATTGAATAAACGGTAACTAATCAGCAACCAGCTTGGTCCTCGTTCTTCCTTCGCCTGTCCTTGACCAACGGCTGTCCCGATCCAGCCCATACACAGAGGTTCCAGATCACCGAATGTGAGTGGTGAGACAGAGCCGCCCGGAAAGCCCGCGAGTGCACGCGCCCCTCGGCGTGCCTTAGTTTTTTACAGTATCCATTCTATCCATTATAATGGATTCTATCCATTATAACATATGTATTTCTTTTGTTGGTATTTATTTGCTTTTCTTTTATCTTTTGGGTTTTTTTTCTTTTTTTCTTTAGACCCCTGAAATTACAAAGTTATTCATGATTGCTGGCAGAGCCTGCCAAGCTACCCGTGGCATATTCGATATGCCAAAAACAGTAACAAGTCTCACAATGGAGACGTTACTGTGCCCACTCAAGCAAATGGATGAACAACAGAATGACAGTGCTACAGTGCTATTCATGATTGCATTTCAGGCAAACAATGTTTCAACCCCCATGTCTTCTCTAGTGTCCACTTCCCTCCACCAGTGCCCCATCCCCGTCATTTTCCTCCCACCCACCAGTCTGCTTCTAGGAATACTGCTTTGCTTTTTATTTTATAACTTTTCCACTGTGGTTTATAGTACTGCTGCTGATGAGCTTTCATGCATAACATTTCATGTATGCCCCTCAAGTGGCATGTTTTGATATCGGTTCTCGTGTTGTTTCCACTGTCTTTGAGTCTCCATTATTCCACCCCATTATGTTATATTCCTTTATTTCCTGCATAGGAGAGAGATCATTCTGTGTCAGCGTCTCTACCTCTGACTAACATCATTCATTGTGAGGCCCCTCCAGGCCCCTCCAGGTAGCAGCAAATTGCATAACACATATACTTCTAATCTCCTTTTTCTCCATATTTCTCCTGATTCTGGTCCCATTATCTTCAATGTGCATAGTCCTCAAGCCTAAAACTCATAGAAGATGACTTCAAAATTATAATTCATTGGAGCTGGAGCGATAGCACAGCGGGTAGGGCGTTTGCCTTGCACACAGCCAACCCAGCTTCAATTCCCAGGATCCTATATGGTCCCCCGAGCACCGCCAGGAGTAATTCCTGAGTATAGAGCCAGGAGTAACCCCTGTGCATCTGCCAGATATGACCCAAATTTTTTTTAAAAATTATAATTCATTAACATTGCAAAAAAGGAAGACCAAGTGGAAATCAGCATCTATTTACAATTTGTTGGTTTTAGGGAAGGACCCACCAGAGTGTGTCTAAAGCTTGAATGGAGGCAGAGAAAAGTAGAAGTTTAAGATCTTCCTGTGGCTCAAATAGTCATAAGGACATGTCAAAAGGAGGCAACCATATGAGAGAATACTAACTGAACATAAAAAATTGCTTATACAATGATAGTAATAGATTGCAACACAGTGAATAAGTCAAGAGCCCTTGAGTAAACAGTAATATTAATAATTTTTTTAAAAATTCATTGAGGGGTGGGAAAAAATTCTTCAGTAAAGTTGAATGCCAATTGAGAATTTGGAATGCGTGATGGAGCCCATCAGCAATGCATAAAACCAATGGGTAAAAATTTGATACGGAAATGACTGTTATGGAAGTATCTCCACACTCATTTTGTAGGAGAATATAACAATTTACTAACTCAGTACTGTACCAAGTTTCTCTCTAATGGGGAGTTTCTTTTTTTCCCATTCTACTTTTCAACGAGTCTTTCTATTTCCAACAATAACAAAAAGAATATAGCAATGTTCTCACAGTTCTTAATTTGTATATTTCTAGCAAAATAAAGCAGCTTTAAAGTGTATAAACAGTGGGTAAACCAATGTCAAAATTAACATCGCCATTGTTAGAACAAATCAGCATCACATGTCTAGTGATAGGATGCTCTGAATGGGCACAGCCTCACTTGCAGAATATTCCAGCAAAAGGTGCATAACCTAAATCTGCCAGTGACTTGTGAAACAAATAGCTGGTCTGTATACTTTAAAAATGTCAAAATCAAGAAACAAGAAAAGTTGAGTTCCCAATTAGATAACGTTAAAAAGAAATGACAAGGGGGCCAGGGTGATAGCACAATGGGTAAGGTGTTTATTGCATGCAACTGACCCTTTATTTAGAAAACAAGATTAGGGCTGGAGCAATACCACAGTGGGTTGGACGTTTGCCTTGCACTCAGCCAACCCTGGTTCGATTCCCAGCATCCCATATAGTCCCACGAGTACCACCAGGAGTAATTCCTGAGTGCAGAGCCAGGAGTAACCATTGAGCGTAGCTGAGTGTGACCCAAAAAGCCAAAAAAAAAAGAAGAAGAAAGAAAGGAAGGAAGGAAGGAAGGAAGGAAGGAAGGAAGGAAGGAAGGAAGGAAGGAAGGAAGGAAGGAAGGAAGGAAGGAAGAAAGCAAGGAAGGAAGGAAGGAAGGAAGGAAGGAAGGAAGGAAGGAAGGAAGGAAGGAAGGAAGGAAGCAAGGAAGGAAGGAAGGAAACAGATTCAAATACTTAGGAATAAAAGAAAATTTCTCCAACCTATTCTCAAATAATTTAGAAAATAATTTCTCTCCATAATAAAGGATCCTAAGTATTAGCATATGGATTAATGTATGTTCATATAAGACAAATAAACTGAGAAGATTTAAATACTTCACAAGGACTATATGGGAATCCCATCCACTATTTCTGTTACTTTTATCTGCTACAAGTAAAAATTACATGAAAGTTTACTGAAAAGTTAATGATTGACAATTTAACTTTTAATTAAATTGTTAAATAAATTTTAAGATGAGTTTTTCTCAAAACAAACAAACCCCTGTCAAGCCTAGTTATAAAACAAAGCTTTAACTGTGACAAAAATAGAAAAGAAAACAATCAATGCTTTGGAGAACGGTGCTGTTCTTATAAAGAATATGACAGCTCTCCCTACTAATCACTATTAACAAATTCCACACTTCATTTGGAGCTTATCAATTTTTCTACTAGTGTTCTTTTTCTGAACCCGAACCCAATCCAAGATACCACATTGCATTGGTCATCCAGAGACCCTCGTTCCTCTAGCCTGACACAGCTCCTTGTTGTCAGAACCTTGATAGTTTGGAGGAGATCAATGAATTCGGTATTTTATAGACTGCTTCTAGATTTCACATGAATGGATTTTTAACATCTTAACAAAATTTAGACATTTCCAATTTTTATACATTACACAATTGCCAACAAAATATTTGAAGAAAGATGGGAAGGAGTTTGATAAAAAGAAGAACTGGGTGGGGAGAAATAACAAAAAACTGTTACTTAAAACAAGATATGAATTAAAGGTTTGTTTGGTTTGGTTTAGTTTGGTTTGGTTTGGTGGGGGGAGAGAATACTTAGTGGTGTTGGGCAGAGGGTTACTTCTAGAATGGTCCTTGAGGTACCATAGAGTGCTAAGCTCTTTTTTTTTGTTTTTTGTTTTTTGTGTCACACCTGGCAATGCACAGAGGTTACTCCTGGTTCTACACTCAGGAATTACTCATGGCTGTGCTCAGGGAACCATATGAGATGCTGGGAATCAAACTCGGGTCGGCCACATGCAAGGCACACATTCTACCTGCTGTGCTATAGTTCCAGCCCCCTAAGCTCTTTCATGCAAAAGATGTATTCCAGTCCTTTGAGTTATCTCCCAGCCCCCTAAATTAAAATCCTTAAAAAGTCATTTTTTTCCAACACCAAGGTATGGATAATCTCCATGACATTTAAGTTAATTTCACAGAAAAGAGAAAACTGGAAATTCTCCCAGCTCATTGTATAAAGCAAGCATAACTTTGACATCACAACTTGTCAAAATGTAACAAACAAAATTTATGTGTCAATCTCATTTATGAATATAGGTGTAAATATCCTAAGTAAAATAGTGCGAATCTAATCCAACAAAAGCAAGGTTTTCTTGCCAAAATGCAGGTGCTTCCACATTAAAATCATCTATTAATTATATCATTTCATTGGAAATGTGATCATCATCTCATTGAAAGTCATCACACTGGGGTAAACAGAGAAAAACCAAGCAGTCATTTTAATGGAAGCTGAAAGATATGGTTTGAATTCAGTATTGTTTCAATGAAAACTCAGTAACTTTAGAGTAATAACACAGTGTCTTAAAATTATGCAAAATATTTACCTCAAACCACAGCAGTAATAATATGACATGAGGGTAGAAATTGCCACCACCATTTCGATCCAAGTGGACATGGTTGTTCATTATCATCATTTGTTTTTTTGGGGACTGGAGTGATAGCACAGCAGGTAGGGCATTTGCCTTGCATACAGCTGACCTGGGTTCGATTCCCAGCATCCCATATGGTCCCCAAGCACAACCAGGAATAATTCCTGAGTGCATGAACCAGGAATAACCCTTGTGCATTGCCAAGTATGACCCCCCCAAAAAAAACAATGTTTTTTCTCTTATAGCTAATTCAGTATCTCAAAGGAAAAAATATATACGTATATATGAATCTTAGAAAGGGCTGGAGCGATAGCACAGCGGGTAGGGCGGTTGCCTTGCACGTGGCTGACCTGGGTTTGATTTCTCTGTCCCTGTGGGAGATCCCGGCAAGCTACCAAGAGTATCCTGCCCCCACGGCAGAGCCTGAGAAGCTCCCCATGGCATATTCGATATGCAAAAAAAACAGTAACAAGTCTCACAATGGAGATGTTACTGGTGCCTGCTCGAGCAAATCGATGAGCAATGGAATGACGGGATGACAGTGACAGTGACTCTTAGACAGGCACAGGCAATTTTTTTTCTATATTTCTCACTATGTTGTTGACCTGGAGTCCCAAAAGAACCTACTGAAAGAACAAATTAGAACGACTGTGTAGACTCTCTGAGAGAGAGAGAATGTGCTCTTTCCTATTTATCCACGTGACCATTGAATATTAGAAAACCAATACAGTGCCATTCACGACAATAACTGAATATTTGAATACATAGGGATAAATTAAACAATATATTTAAGAATGTCTTCTTAGGGGACTGAAGAAATAGTGCAGCAGGTAGGGCATATGCCTTGCATACAGCAAACAGGGGTTCAATGGCCAGCCCCCCCTTTAGTCCCTGAACTGCCAGGAGTGATCCCTGAGTGCATAGCCAGGAGTAAGCTCTGAACACTGCCAAAATAAACCAAAAAAGTGCCTTTGTAAAACTAAAAGTTCTGAATAAATACATATGCCATGCTTATACAGTTTCTAAATTCATTTAATAATTTAATAAAATTTCACTCAAAAATCTCATATTAGTAAAGTGCTCGAAAAACTTTGGGGGAAAGGTGGACTTGTAAGAGATTTATCCTATAAGATGTAGCACTTTAGCACTGTCGTCCCATTGTTCATCGATTTGCTCGAGCGGGCACCAGTAATGTCTCCATTGTGAGACTTGTTGTTACTGCTTTTGGCATATTAAATATGCCATGGAGAGCTTGCCAGGCTCTGCCATGCAGGAGAGATACTCTTGGTAGCTTGCCATGCTCTCCGAGAGAGACAGAGGAATCGAACCCAGGTCAGCTACATGCAAGGCAACCGCCCTACTCGCTGTGCTATCATTCCAGACCGTCCTATAAGATATAAAAATAAATTATAAACTGTTACGTTAAAATTATGCAATTGGCTCTCCCAAAAATACAAATTTAAAAGAACATAAAATCTCTCCCTGGGAGGTCACACTGGGGGTGGGATTGGTATTGGAACATCGTATGCTTAAAACAATTGTATTCTTAATAACATTATAAATCATGGTGTTTTAATAAACATAAAAATAGTGCATTTTATCCATATAGTTCTTATGAGGACAAATCTCTATAATTTTTTAGAAGAATTATTTGAAATATGTAAGAAAAACTTTAGAATTTATTGCTAACTTAGAATCAGGAATTTTGTTTAGATTTAAGATGTGATCATGCTGGGGGAAAGGGCAGCTTGGATAGAGAAGGGAATACCAAGCAAAAATGTGGTGGGAGGACCCGTGTGGGATGGGAGAGGCGTGCACGGAGCAGACTATAGACCAAACACATTGGCCGCCCAAGACCTCCATTACTAACCACAACGCCCAAAGGGAAAGAGGGAACAGAGGGGAATGCCCTGCCAAAGAGGCGGGGTGGGGAGGGGGATAGGGTGGGAGTGGGTGGGAGGGATGACGGGCTCATCAGTGGAGGATGAGCACTGCTGGAGGGATAGATATTCAAGCTGTATATGACTGAAACACAAGCACAAGAATATGTAAACCTGTATCTGTACCCCCACGGCGATTCATTAATAATAAATAAATAAATAATAAGTTTTTAAAAAACAAATTATATAACAAAAAAAATAAGATGTGATCATCCAGTTGGCCTCATAGAAAGTCTAGTCATTTAAAATCTCATCCTTGGAGATTAAGCACATTATTAGTAAGTGGAAAGAAGCCCACAATGGATAAAGTGAGAGAACTGTTAGGGGTAACTTTGCAGAGCGGGGGCCCATGGGTACAAAGGTGCAGGCACGGAGAGATGAGTAGACTCAAGAGGAAGGTCCCTTAAGTTTACCATAGAGCTGCCCAGTAGGCCAGTAATTCCTGTTTCTGTTCATCTTCTCCCCACCCACCCCTCTCCGATTTATCTCTCCAATACTTTGGATGATACTACTGTAATTCATTATTCACTCATTTGTTGTGGGATCCAAGTGTGGAAATAATTCTTTGAGAACAAGCCAAGCTATTTGTTCAAGGTTGCTGTAGCATGAGGGTCAAAGACTACACAAGGCGGAGAAGTGGGAAAGCTTCTGATGGAAATAGGCTCCCTAGAGGCTTGGCAGATGTTTCGGGCTGCTGAGAAGCAAGTGTCATGTAGGATTGGTTAGGATTTCTCCAATGAGTTCTAACTGAGAAACAGGCAAAAATTTGGGACATGTGTGTTATAAGTAGAATTCTGGTCATTTAGCATCTAGTATTATGGACAATGGGCTATAGTTTTGCTTTCTGAGCCAGTTATTAAGGTAGTAGTTTGACTTCTAGGACTGGTGACTTTGCATGGTCTTCTAAGTGACTGTTGTAGGTTGAAGGGTGCGGGTTCAATTTTTGTGTGTACTCTACTGTTATCAATATAATGTATTTATAAGCCCTTTCATAAGCCTTGCCTGTGCATGAAATATACAATGCATGAAATACAGTGAAAGATTTCAGGACACTAGTCAAGTTAAAATTTATTATTGCTGTTCTTTTATTACCCCTTGTCATTTGTCAAGAGTCAGTTAAGGGGTCAGAGAGATAGTGCAGTGGATAAGTGCTTGCCTTGTGTTAAGCCAATCTGGGTTCAATCCCCAGTGCTACATATCCCTAGAGTACAGAACCCTAAGTAAACCCTGGGCACAGTTTGGTGTGGCCCAATGCCCCTCTCCTACCCAAATAAAATGAGTGAATGCAAAAAAGTTTTGGGGGGTTGTATGTGGTCAATAACAACCTCCCCCCGAAACACACACACTTAATATTTTTCTTGGCCTAATGAGGAACTCCTGAGGCAAGGAATTGAGGAAAGGCATTCAAACTTGGCCAATTTTCCCACCTCCCACTATGGGAAACCAAAGACTGGAATTCTAGTGGATTCTCAACCAGTGTAGGGAAGGAAGTGATAAAATAGAAACTCTCATTCACTGCTGGTGGGAACAATACTTGGTTTACCCCCATGGAAAACAGAATGGAGATTTCTCAAAAAAAAACAAAAATAGAGATTCCATGTGACCCAGAAATTCTACTTCTGGCATCAGTCACAAAAACCCAAAAATACTAATTTGAAAGGATATTTGGACAATTATGCTCATTGCAGAACTCGAGCACAACGGGTAGGGCTTTTGCCTTGCACGCGGCCGACCCGGGTTCAATTCCTCCGTCCCTCTCAGAGGGCCCAGCAAGCTACCGAGAGTATCCCTCCCCCACGGCAGAGCCTGGCAAGCTACCTGTGGTGTATTCGATATGCCAAAAACAGTAACAACAAGTCTCACAATGGAACGTTACTGGTGCCCGCTCAAGCAAATCGATGAGCAATGGGATGACAGTGAGTGATACAGTGATGCTCATTGCAGTACCTATTTACAATAGCCGGGATATGGAACAGACCAAATGCCCAAGGACAGATGAGGGGATCTAGAAGTTGTGATATGTGTGTGTGTAGATATATATGAAACAGCATACTATGCCATAACAGGAAAAGAGGAAATCATGCAGGTTACTGCAACCTCAATGAAACTGGAGGGTGTCATGTTAAGGAAAGTAAGTCAGAGAGGGACAAATACCAGATATTCTCACATAGAGAGAGCAGCAAGACAAGAGAATATAGAAGCTATACAATGTGGGAAAAACCTTGAACCTAGATTAAAGAAATTTAATTTATAGAAATTAAAATGTTTGAGGAAGAGGGAATGGGATGGGAGCAGGGAGAAAGAGAAGACAGACCTGCTTGGAATACAGAGCCATTGATCAAGGATCTTAGGTAACTATACATCAAACCATAAGAGCCAACACTATTAAAAACATGTTACTTATTATAAAATTATAATAATTGAAACTGAAAACTGAGTTGTTAAAGAAGTGGGAGAGACCCTTCAGACATTCCATTAGGAGTTGGAATATTGCATACCTGAAACTGTTATTAATCGTTTTGTCAGCCTCAGTGTCTGAATTATTATCCTTTAATCCTAGAGGTTTCTTCCCTCCCTTTCCCCCAATTTTATAAAGACAGGAGACCAAACTGAGACCCCACCTGACCACAGGGACCACAGCAGAGAAAATAAGAGAAGCTGTCAGAGAAGTGCCATGTTGAGAGAGAGAAAGAAGAGACGTGTCTGCCATAGAGGCAGGCTGGGAGAGGTGGGGATGGTCAGTAGGGAAACAGGGGATGTTGGTGGTTGGAAATGCACACTAGTGGGGGAATGGATGATGGAATATTGTGTTACTGAGACCTGATCATAAACAGCTTTGTAACTCTGTATCTCATGGTGATTCAATTAAAAAAAATTTTAAAACTCCCAGTATTATGTTGAAAAGAAGTGGTGAGAGTGGGCATCCTTGTCTTGTCCCTGACCTTAGAGGGAAGGCTTTGAGTTTTTCCTCATCGAGGATGATGCTTGCCATAGGCCTGTAGTAGATGGATTTGACTATATTGAAGAAAGCTCCTTCGATACCCATTTTGGCGAGAGTTTTCATCATAAATGAGTGCTGGATCTTGTCAAACGCTTTCTCCGAATCTATTGATATGATTATATGGTTTTTATCTTTTCTTTTGTTGATATAATGGATTATGTTGATTGATTTCTGAATGTTAAATCATCCTTGCATCCCCGGGATGAATCCCACTTGGTCTCGGTGTATGATCTTTTTGATGAGTTGTTGAATTCTATTTGCTAACATTTTGTTGAGAATCTTCTCATCTGTGTTCATCAGGGATATTGGATTGTAGTTTTCTTTTTTGTGGTGTCTTTGTTTACTTTTGGTATTAGGGAGATATAAGCCTCATAGAAACTGTTTGGGAGAGTTTCTTTTTCTTCAATTTCCTGGAAAAACTTGAGAATAACTGGCAATAGGTCCTCTTTAAATGTTTGAAAAAGTTCACTAGTAAATCCATCTGGACCAGGGATTTTATTTTTGGGAAGAATTTTGATTACAGTTTCAATGTCCTTGATATTAATGGATCTATTCAGGTATTCCAGCTCTTCTTGATTCAGCCTTGGGAGGTTATAAGGACCCAGGAATTTATGCATTTCTTCTAGGTTCTCTTGTTTCATGGCATACAGACTTTCAAAGTAGTCTCTGATGATGTTTTGAATTTCTTTGGTTTCTGTTGTGATGTCCCACTTTTCATTTTAGAACCCATAAAATACAGTTAAGACAACTTTGGCAAAACCCTCCATGATATTGAAGCTAAAGATATCTTCAAAGATGACACACTACTGGCCAAGCAAATGGAAACAGAGATTAACAAATGGGACTATCTTAACCTTAGAAGCTTCTGCACCTCAAAAGAAACAGTTACCAAACTACAAAGACAGTCAACAGAATGGGAAAGGATATTTACCCAATACCCATCCAATAAGGGGTTGATATCAAGGATATACAAGGCAATAGTTGAACTCTACAAAAAGAGATACACAACCCCATCAGAAAATGGAGTGATGAAATGAACAGAAACTTTCTCAAAGAAGATATCTGAATGGCCAAAAGGCACATGAAAAAATGATCTTCATCACTAATCATCAGGGAGATGCAGATCAAAACAACAATGAAATATCTTACACCACAAAGACTGGCCCACATCCAAAAGAACAAAAGCAACAGGTGTTGGTTTAGATGTGGGGAGAAAGGGACTTTCCTTCTTTGCTGGTGGGAATGCCAACTGGTGCAGCCCTTTTGGAAAACAGTATGGACCATTGTCAAAAAATTAGAAATTGAGCTCCCATCTGACCCACTTATACCACTTTTGGGAATATATCCTGGAGAGGCAAAAGAGTATAGTAGAAATGACATCTGCACTTGTATATTCATTGCTGCACTGTTTACAATAGCCAAAATCTGGAAAACAATCAAGTGCCCAAGAACAGATGACTGGTTAAAAAAACTTTGGTACATATACACAATGGAATACTATGCAGCTGTTAGAAAACATGAAGTCACGAAATATGCATATACATTGATCAACATGGAAAGTATCATGTTAAGTGAAATGAGTCAGAAAGAGAGGGAGAGCCAGATGAGATCCGGAGCAGCCACACATGACACGGCCCTTCTGCTCCTTAAAGACTATGATCCAGGAGGTCTACTAACCCATTTTGGCACCCAGAGACTTATAGAAATGCATGTAGACTGTGAGCTGAGCTATGACCCCATGCCACCCGAGGAGGGGGAAGGATTTTCTCTCCCAATGCTTTCTTTCTACGGGGAAGATGGCAGCGGCGGCAGCAGCAGGGCTCATGTGGCGTCCGCCATTTTCTAGGACTCACAACCCAGAGGTACTAGCTTATCGTGACGTGGCTCACAAGAGATCATGGGATGGGGGTGTTACTAGCACACCCTCCGCCCAGATGAGATCTGGAGCAGCCGTGCACGACATGGCCCCTCTGCTCCTTAAAGACTATGATCCGGGAGGTCTATTAACCCATTTTGGCACCCATAGACTTACAGAAATGAATCTAGACTGTAAACCGAGCTAAAACAACAGAAATCCAAAACCGCGAGGCCACGACAGCTGCTATAATCTTCATTCTCAGCAATGGAAAACAAACTATCAAATGATTCCTTTTCAGCAAGTTTGATTGTTGGGGGAAAATTCCAAATAATAATAGTCAATTCTCTGTTGAAATATTGAATGTATCCAAAGTATAGAGAGAATAAAGTGAAAATCATTGGCCACTCAGGTGCGGGGGGGTGGGGTTGGGAGGGGGGTATATTGGGGTTCTTGGTGGGGGAACAGGTGCACTGGTGAAGGGATGGAGGTTTGATCATTATATGATTGAGACTTAAACCTGAAAACTTTGTAACTTTTGTCACAGTGATTCAATCAAATAAAATTAAAAAAAAAAAAGAAAGGGAGAGACATAGAAAGATTGCACTCATCTGTGGAATATAAAGTAACAGAATGGGAGACTAACACCCAAGAATAGTAGAGATAAGGACCAGGAGGTTTACTCCATGGCTTGGAAGCCGACCTCAAATGCTGGGGGAAAAGGCAGCTCAGATAGATAAGGGAACGCCAAATAAAGGGTATTTGGAGGACCAGCTTGGGTTGGGAGATGCGTGCCAAATGTAGACTATAGATTGAACACAATGGCCACTCAATGCCTCTAGTGCAAACTACAACACCCAAAGAGAAAGAGAGAACAAAAGGGAATGCCCTGCCACAGAGGCAGTGTAGGGTGCCGGTGGTGGGAGGGATGCTGGGATCATTGGTGATAGAAAATGGGACTCTGGTAAAAGGATGGGAACTTGATCATTGTATGACTGAAATGCAAGCACTAAAGTTTGTAAGTCTGTAACTATACCCACGGTGATTCACTAATAAAAAAAATTTTAATAAAAATAAAATTCTTTTTAGATTTTTTTAAAAAGAAAAAGATGAAGTGTGGTGTTGAGACTTCCCACTGCCTAACAGACATCTGGGCTTTCTGGGCTTCTCCCACTAATTGCTTGTTTGTCTCTTGGCTTGGAGAAATAAAACAGCTTTTAGTGAGCCCAGCTCATGAAAGTCTTTGTGTCAAAGGGCAAGAGCCTACTAGTTACAGGGATTCTTCCACTAACATTCTGTCTGCCAGAAAAGACTTGCCACTATTTTGTAATTTCCTTGTTAACATGTTCCATGGTAGGGATATCTACCTGGTTTGATGAGTGTTTATTGTGCTTGATTAAGAAATCCTTTTCCCATTTCCAGGACCAGCAATCCCCCTCTGTCCTTAGCTCTTACAGCACCCCTAACCTCATCCCTTACCCACCAGACTCCGGCATAATCTCCCATCTTGCCCATGTAAACCAGATGTCCAGAAGCTCACAGAAAGGAAGCATGTGATCTAAGAAACCTTTTTTTTATCACCAGCAATTCCAAAACAGTCATAGATAAATAACTCCCCACAAAATTGTTTTGTGACCTAGGTTCTAAACGACTAAAATCATTGTTTTGAGTTTTAACAAAAATGTACAAGCTTCAAGTGAATACATTTCTGTTGTTTTAACATGTTATTGAATCACTGTTATCCCGTTGATCAAAGATTTGCTCAAGAAGGCCCAGTAATGTCTCCATTCGTCCTAGCCCTGAGATTTTAGCAGCCTCTCTTTACTTGTCCTTCTCAACAGTGCCGCATTAGAGGCTCTTCAGGGTCGGGATAATGAGACTCATCATATGTTATTAAATACAATTGCAATCTCAGGGGAGTTAATTAAAATAATTTCTAGTTATACAGAAGCTCCTGAGACTCATGGACCCATGTTTGTTTTGAGAGTCAATGAGTACAGTTCAGAATTGTTGAGCCGAGGGGCCAGAAAGGTAATATAGCAGGCAGAGCACTTGCCTTTCACATGGCCAACCCTGATTCAATACTTGGTACCATATAAGGTCCCCCAAGCCCAATCTGGATTGATACCTTGTCACATAGTCAGGAGTAATCCCTGAGCACTATTGGATGGGACTTAAAAATAAAAGCAAAGCAAAATTTCTGAGGCTCACCCTGGCTTTACACCATGTAGAAATATACAACCTTGCATTTCAACAGTAGATTCAATTCGATGATCATAGTCCAAATAATATAACTTCCATGACTTCAGATCTGTTGTCCTAAGTGATCACTTGAAAGTTCAGTTGTGTTAAAAATTTAAAACAGTCTGAACTACACAGTGATACCTTTTGTTTCATAAATGCAAATTTAGTTCATACATGATTTATTGAATTGAAATAGTGCTTTTAAAATTTATATTCATTATTTTCCCTTGCTAATTGTTTGTTTAAAAACTAAAAGGGAATGAAGAAAATCAAATCTTTTAGCAATAGTACAAATTAGTAGATTTTTTTAGAAGAATATCTGCTCTGATATTTCCAGTAGAAATCAAAAGAACAAAGTCTGAAAGTCTTGTTCACTCACACCCAAACCTGAACTCTCCACCTGAAACTATGGACCCAATGTCATTCTCAAGGTCATTCCATTCTCTCTCTCTCTCTCTCTCTGACATTTTTGTGAACACATTTTTAATTAATTTATTTTTAGCTTATTTAAACACCATGGTTTACAAAGCTGTCCATAATACTGTTGTTTTGGTCATTAAACGTTACAATACCAATCTCACCATCAGAGTGACCTTCCCTCTACTATTTCCCCCATTTTCCCAACCACCCCGAAAAGCCTGCCCC
The DNA here is from genome assembly GCF_027595985.1 of Sorex araneus. Taxonomy (NCBI): domain Eukaryota; kingdom Metazoa; phylum Chordata; class Mammalia; order Eulipotyphla; family Soricidae; genus Sorex; species Sorex araneus. The sequence continues at coordinate 37,438,061 of NC_073309.1, forward strand.
ATTATCAGGCACTAAGTAATTTATTTTATATTGCTTGTTACAACTAAATGGTTTGTGAAAATTGTTATATTTCACCATGGTGTCATGAAGTCCTTGTCTGAGGGTTTACTAACAAAGATACTTGTTGCTAGCTGAGCCTTCTGTGTCATTGTTTTTGTTGGCTTCTACGTTGCTTCACCATCGAATTTGGTATGGCCCTACTGGGATATTGCTATTGTAATATTTGGAGGTGTCAGGCAGCCACATATACAGTTGTGCACTCCAGAAACTGCAGGCTATGTAGAACTGGACCAGTGAATTGACATAGAAATGGCTAGGGTGTGTGGCTGTGGCTGCCAGAACTTCTGGAAGTAAGGGGAAGGGGAGAGAGGGAGAGGCTGACCACCTCCACTCTGAAAAGATCCCGTATTTCTCAGCCTGAAAAGTGGTGAACCTTGAATTTCTCCGTTGGATTTCTCTGCATCTATTAGTCATTGAGCAGGGGAGTTAGGCTGTTAACATGGCAGCAGTTGTGGGGTGTTAGTGAAGCTGCTGGTTCTTTGGCAGGGTGGGGACTCAGCTTACCACCCTCCCAAGGGCACCCCAGGATTTTCAGCAAGGAAGACCAATGTACCCATAAATTTTAGTGGCTTGACTTGCATCTTCTGAGATTTAGTCATGAATCTGCAGAGCTGAGCTAATGGATGAACTTAACAATGGTAGCAGCTGTTGGGATGTGCTCTCTCTGACTTTTGTAAAGCAAGGGAAACTTGTTTTTTTTTTTTTTGCTTTTTGGGAAACACCCGGTGATGCACAGGGGTTACTCCTGGCTCTACATCTCAGGAATTACTCCTGGCAGTGCTCAGGGGACCATAAGGAATGCTGGGAATCGAACCCGGGTTGGCCGCGTGCAAGGCAAACTCCCTACCTGCTGTGCTATTGCTCCAGCCCCACAAGGGAAACTGCTAATGTTTTTATTGAGTACCATAAAAATTGGTGATGAAGTTTCCTGATTGTTATACTTAGATGATATTTCAGCTAGTGAAACCACATGAAATAGAATTTTTTATTTTAAGTTGATGCCAAAATCATCCTCACGGTTAAGACTTTTCACAACTCTTTGCTCTGTTACTTCAAGTGAAAAAATACTCTTCTCAAGAAAATTAATTTTTAAAGGGTTCTTTTCTTGATGAGGTGTAATTCTGTAATTATGGCACATTTTCCATCTTGGGGGTTGCCCACATCTCAACCCAAGATGTGCGCTCTTGGCTCCCTCCCCTTTGAAGAAACCCATGTGTGTTCTCTCTCTCTCTGTCCCTCTCTCTCCCTTTCTCTCTCTTTATCTCTCATATTTCTTGCCTTGCATGTGGCTGATTGGAATTTGATCTACAATATTCCATATGGTTCACCAAGTCTACCAGGCATGACCCCCGAGCACGGAGCCAGAATCAAGCCCTGAGCACAGCGGGGTGTTCAAGCCCCAAACAAAACAAAGCAAAAATAAAAAAATTTTTATCTTCAAAAATAAATTTTAAATAATGAAGTGTTCTTCTACACCTTTGGGAGAAGAGACTGAGATGCATGACGGTAGTATGATGACAGTGAACACTAAGCAGGAATGTATGGAGTTGGCAGTCATTGGAAAATTTGAAAAAGCTAAGGCTAGAAATGAGAGGCTATGACATTATTATTTACAACTGCAGCAGGCCAATATGTAGGAATAAGTTTTTCCACATTAATGTAATTTAGTAGCATTGGTCTATTACGTGTTACTCATTCTCGTACTGTAATTTTTCTGGCATGTTTTATATATAAATATATATATATGTGTACATATGAGAGAGTCAATAAAAGAAAATGTTTTCACTCTTTATTTCTTTTCTGGCCATTATTATTATTATTTGCTTTGATCCTGAGTTATGGGCGGAAATCACTGTGTGCTCAAAGAAAGAGGGGCCAGAAATGTCCTCATGTCCTCACTGTGTGTCAGACACTCCAGATTCCCTTCCTGCCTGGGTTCTGCCCGACTCTGGGCCTTTGCACGTGCTCTCTCCTTCCAGATACTCTTCCCATTGACTGTGCTTTTCTGGGAGGTCTTGTCAGTCACAACTCAAGGATGTCCTGTGTTGCTTCCTGCCAGTGTCCTGACGTTGGCGCAGAGAGCCACAGAATGTAAGACACCAATGGGGTTAGTCTCTGAAACCCTGCACAGGAAGGAGAATAGCATGAATGCCCTAAGTGTAGGCTTATAAGTCCAAGACTAGGAAAACGAGTGTGCAGTCAACAGCCAAGAACTAGAGAGAGGAGGATGGGAGGTCCCATCCAGGAATTCCAAGTAGATCATGTGTCGAGAAAGCCTTTGGGGTCAGTGGGGGGTGGGGGGGACACAGAGTGACCTGAGAGGGTCATGCTAACCCAGAGCTGATGGCACATTTTATGGTGTTTAAGTTTTTATAAACTCCAGGAAATGCAAAGCTGATTTAGCAAAAAGAAACAAGCCCCCCCCCCCATCCCCTGGAGGCAGGAAGGGATGGAAGCAGGGAAGGGGGGAGTTGCTGATGGGAAATAAGAACCTGGTGCAGATGTCTGTTTTGGAGTTTCTGGAAAAGCACAGAACTAAGGGCATGAGCCCACCACCTCCAAATTCTATCCTGCTCCCCAACAACTATGATCCCATCTGCCCTGAGGTATGTCTCCTGGAGAAAAGATGAGACTGGGTAAGTCAAGAAAAAGAGGGAGATTTCAGGGGCTGAAGTTGGGGGGACTAGGGGGAGGGGTTGTTAGGGGCTGAGGGCGGGGGAGGGAGGGGTGAGGGATGAGGTAGAGGGGAAGGGGGCTTAGGACTGAGTTCCATCCCCTCAATTGACTGCATTTGGGGAGAAGTGTCAAGAGATGGGGAGGGGTGAGACAGAGGGGTGTTAGGTGCTTTGGTGGAAGAGGAGGAGGAGGAAGAGGTGTCAGGGACGGAGAGGAAGGGGATTTCAGGGGCTGAGCCACAGAGACAAAAGCCCGCATGAAGTCCTCCTCTCTCAAGGGGGTCCGGGGTCGTGGAAGCCACAAGGCGTTGTCTGGGAACTGAGACAAAAGCTAGATTTCCAAGAGAACCCCTGGATGACGGGTTAGGAGGCACAAATTCCCCGAGACTAACATTTAGTTTGGCCAAGAAGCTGCCAGAGTGCCTGCCGGGTCCTTCCCACCAACAGGAAACAAAGACCCCTCCCACCAACAGGAAGTACAGGCCCATAGATTCAGCAATGAACTAGCAGGTATTCCAGGGTCCCTCTCCAGAGCCCCCAATGACACCTGCCTCACCTCATCCCCAGCTCAGCTGCAGCTGGTATTGCCTCCCGGGACAGAGAATAGGAGGCAGGCCTTGAATCTGCACATGCCACAGGAAGAAAATCTATTTCAGTGCCCAAAGGAAGGAATTATTTCATTGAAGGTGGTCACATCCACCACAAGTCTCTGCACTGCTGTGGAGTGTGGAGGCTCAGACAGGAAAGAAGGCCTCTCAGTGAGGTAAGAACCTGGAGGATCAGAGCCAGACTAGTTCTGAAGACCCAGGAGACAGAGAGAGACAGAGAGACAGAGAGACAGAGAGGATAAAGGATGGGGTTTCTGAGTGAGCAGGAGACTAGGCTGGTCAGGCTAGGCTGACTCATGCCCAGGCCTGGAGGAGCTGCTGCCATCTGACCATCGTGGCTGCTGTCACCACAAATCCAGCTGCAAGCCCGCCTCGCTGGGTTCTGAGACAGCCTGGCCCAGCCTCAGACTCCGGCACTTCCCCAAGCACCCCCTGTCCTACAGCCTGACTTCCAGGATACCAGGAACCCCCACATGCACCCAAGGCTTTCCCCAACCTTCCCACCAGGGCTGCAGGACAGAGCCCCAATCAGGCAGAGGTCGGTAGGAGGCCTGTGAACTGAACGTGGAGTCCCCTTCGCTGGGTGTAGGAGCCACAGGCATGAGTGCGTGGTCAGTGGTGGTGTGGTTTTGTTTTATGGTGTATGATAGGTTATTCCAAGTCTCCATGACATAAACAGAAGAAAAAAAAACTCACATTGAGACTGAAAATTCTATAACTAGACTCAACGTGGAAGAGGTGTTTATTTGTTTTCTAGGAAAAGTTTATTTTATAGGAAATGTGGCCACCTCTAGTGTGATGCAGATACAAGCATGCACACACACACACACACACACACAATCCTGCATGCGCATAGCACAAACACACAAATACATACACACTTCCACATGCACATACCTCTCTCTCTCTCACACACACACACACACACACTCCTGCATGCACATAGCACAAACTCACACACACAAACATTCCACATGAACATACCCCACTCTCTCTCTCACATACACACTCCTCATGAGTATAGCATAAACTCACACACACACACTTCTGCATGCACATGCCACTCTCTCTCCTTCTCTCTCTCTCTCTCTCTCTCTCTCTCTCTCTCTCTCTCTCTCTCTCTCTCTCTCTCTCTCTCTCTCTCTCTCCCCCCCCCCTCTCTCTCTCTCTCTCTCACACACACACACACACACACAATCACCCATGTGCCAGGACACCTTCCGCCTGAGGTCCCAAGCCCACAGTCCTCGCTGGCTCTCCTGAGTCTGCAGGTGTTGGGAGATGCTTCATTTCTGCCCCCCCGGGCCCCCTCCCAGGACTCCAGCCTTAGCACGTATGTGAAGTGTCTCCTCAGCTCCACACACAGGCAAGTACTAATCTGCTCTGTGATAAGAAGGCAAAGATCTTTGAGGGTCTCTGGAGGCTACAGTCACCCTGCAGACCATCCCTCAGATAATGAACAGCCCTGTTTCCTGCTCTTCAGAGCCTGAGAAACTTCGTGGCGGGGGAGTCTGGTGTCCCTGGCAGAGACTGGAGCCACAAGGAGCAACAAGCTTCTGAAACAAAACCGCTGGAGAAAGTGGGAGTCTCGGCGGGTAATCGCCAGAGAGAGCAGCGTGGGGAGGGTTCTCCGCAAGGCCTCTCCCAGGACACTTAGAACTCAGCATCTGTCAAGCCACAGGCTGGCTGTGGAGGAGCGGATGCCCTCCACCCACCTGGCTGCCAAGAAGCCACATCCGACGCTGGGCCCGGTCTGAGGAGAAGCCAAACACAATGAGAAGCTGGTGGGATGACACCCCGAGCACAGACCGTGAAAGAAAGGAATGATCAATTGGACTTCATAGAGATGAAATGTGCTTGCTCGGTGAAGGGAAGGGAAGGATAAGCCACGCACAGAAAGAAAATATTTGCCAGTCACAAAGGCAGCAACGGGCTGCAACTCCTTTACTTTGGTCAGGTCATATAAAGAACTCTCAATCTCTCGATATTAGAGAAACAAACGACTCAGTCATCCAAAGTGGGCAAACCTGCTAACAAGACATTTAACCAGAGGATATGGAGAGAGAAAGTAAGCCGGTAAGAAAAAGCTGGAAGGCATCACTAGCCATTAGGACAATGCAAATGAAAACTGCCCTGAATGCTCCCTGCGTGCCTGCCAGGACCGGCTCAAGGGCAGGGAAGGAAGGTGAAAAGGGGCCACGCTTAAATACCAAGCCCTGGGAGAACGCCCAACAGCTGGATTCTCAAGCAACAACTGGATTCCTAAACAGTGTCGGTGCCCCAAGAGCTGGATTCCAAAAAATGTTGGTGCAAAGGCCACGCCCATGCCCCCCGAAGCAGTATGATCCTAAGTAGATCAAAGTGTGTGTTCATACTAAAACCTAATTTCAAACATGCGTTGCGGATTTTTTTTTTTTTGCTTTTTGGGGTCACACCTGACGATGCACAGGGGTTACTCCTGGCTCTGCACTCAGGAACCACTGCTGGCGGTGCTCAGGGGACCATATGGGATGCTGGGAATCGAACCCGTGTTGGCCATGTGCAAGGCTGTGCTATCGCTCCAGCCCGCGTTGTGGATTTTTACCTAAACAGAAATATACACCAGAGTGACTTTTAGACATAGGAACTTTTAAAAAGTGAATAAGGCTTTTTTGAAAGCACTCGAGGTGGGGTGGAGAGAGATGGTGGCCCAAAACTGGAGGAAAGGAGCTTTTCTGAAAATGAAGTTGCCTGATGTGTTCTAGGGGCCTCATGTCATTGAGACGAGAAGACACAGAACACGCAGGAAGAGAAGCCCCATAAGACCCTGAGATACAACAGCACTTACAGCCTGACACTTCTGCCTTCTGGGGTTAAATCTAAGGCAGGAAAAAAACTGGACAGGGTGGCCCTAAGAAAGAGAGAAGAGGAGTGTGGCTCTAGGGGGGGCATATTCTATGTAGGCAAATGTCTGAGGAGAGGCCAGACAGAACTTGGCAAGGGCCTAGACCAGAAGTTACCAGACAAACTTGACCTTCTAGCCCCTTTTCACACCCAAAAATCACTCAGTGCCATCTCCCAGTTGCACCCCACGACTTCAACCACCACCCACTGGATCATTTCAGAGTCCCCTGGGGGGTAATATTGTGCACTTTGGGAGACACAACTATAGACAGCCCAGTGCCCAGGGTCCTGTGGTACATTGTTTAAAATCCAAAATGAATAAAAATTCCCCCATCCAGCCTATGTGGATGAGGTGGTAGGTATACCACAGACACGCTCACATATCAACACACACTCAGACACACTCACAAAGACACGCTCGCCGTGACAAGCCCCTGAGAGAGAACATTCCCAGGCAGAGGTCACAGCGACACACAAGCTGACGTTCCCTTTGTGCCTACCACAAACCAGACACTGCTTCGGGTGCTCAATGGGCATTGCTTCCCTTCTCTGCCCACAACTCTGTGAAACACTTTTATTAAGCCCATTTACATCGAGGCACAAAGAAATGACAGAATACGCCCAGGACCACCCACAGAGTGAGACAGCTGGAGTGCCAACCCGGGCAGCTGGCTCAGAGTACACACTGTCTGCTCGATGCTGTCCTGGTCTGTGTGACTAACCGCATGGCCAGAGGCGGCCTCTGCCCGGCCTCCTGCACACTCCCCCAAGACCTGGGGCTTTCTCCCGTTCTGGTGCATACCTGTGGGGCAGGGCTCTGTAGACACACACAGACACACACGCAGAGACACATACTCTGACAGACACACACACACAGAGACACATCCTTACACAGACACACTCACACCTAGACACACTCAGACACTCACAGACACACTCATGCCTAGACCCACCCTCAGATAGCCTCCCGCAGACACAGCGACACACATCCTCACCCGGATTATACTCACACCTAGACCATACTCAGAGACATCCTCGTGTACCTCCCCCAGAGTCACAGAGACAGACTCACAGACTGACAGACACACTCACACACTCTATCACGGATGTTGCCTCTCAAGGCAGCCGAGAGAATCAATAGCCAAACACTGTGGAAGAATCATGAGGCACTTGGTCCTTAAAAGTCATAAGTGTTTTCCAAAAGAGGCCAGAACCGACGCACAGAGTGAGAGCCAAATGACGTCTGAGCAGCACAGCCAATAAATTAATTTCATGTGGGAAGGACCTAGGTTGGCCCTGGGTTCACAAAGACACGGCCGACATGAAGATCTCATTAGAAAGCAGACGGCCCTGGCAAGGGTCTCCGTGCAGAAGCTGTTTCGGATTCGAGCTTCCTCTGGGTCCCCTGTGCCTAACAAAGATTCCACATCAAATGCAGACAAGCTGGACCTGTCTAGACAGCCTGTTGTGCATAAAAAAAACACGTGGTCTTCTCCTCAGGAACCGGCAGGGGGGGGGGGGGCGGAGAGGGATAGGCCCTGAAAAATTCTGCTCCAACCCAGGCCCCCAACAGCTGGCAAAACTGGGAGGGTTTCACATTCCTTCCCAGATGACCTTGTTCTTTGGACGTTAAAAACAGTTCAGACTTTTCATAGGAATGGATCATGTAGAAGATTCTGAGAACCTAATGAAAATGACACTGTCAAGCCAGCCATGCCCTGGGAGAGGCAGAGGGCCACCGATGACTCATGGAGGAAATGCAGAACTGCTCCAAGTCAAACATTGCGATGATTAGCCAGGGCGGACCTGGAGTCTTTCTTTTGCATGACCAGAAAACAAAAGGCTCAGAAATGACATGGGTATTGTAAACAAGGAAGGAGGGGGGTTGAGTTAATCTCATTAATAGTAATAATATTCATTCAGTGTTCATAAATATTTATTCAGCGCCTACTCTGGGGGGCAGGCACTTGCTCGGAGCTGGGTGTCTGGCAGAGGATAAAGTAGGGGAATTTCTCCTGCAGCTTATAGTACAGACACTAGACCCTAGAGAACAAGGGAACTGGCCTGCCCACCCCCCTGCCCCCCACCCACCCAGCCCTCACTCGACCACAGTCCCAGGCTTCGGCCGCCCTTGGCACACAGCCTCAGGCCTTCCTCTGTGCCCCTTCATCTCCGTGGAAGGCCTTCTCCCAGCCTTTGTCCAGCTTGGTTCAGAATCTCAAAGCCACTCTCAACTCAAAGTGCCCATTCAGGAAACCCTCCTAGAAATCTTTCCCTCTCCTACCCATGGACTGACGCTAGTTTCCTTATTTATTGCCTCACAGGTTGGATGAAGCTCTTGTCTACTCACTTTAAAGATCCGTAGTATGGGGGCAGCCACTTTATCTGTGCCAGAAACGGCTAAAAACCCAATGAACAGAGAGTGTCCCACATGGTGTGCACTGGAAGGCAGGAGAAATGGGAAGGTTCTGAGATCACCCCTGTGGGTCAGGGAGGCCCACTCTGGCAAGATGCCATGTCAGCTGATGCCAGGGGGCTGCTGAGGCTCGTAGGGACATGTGGAGAAGCTGTTCTCCCAGAGAAGAGCACGTGCAGCAGCTCCAGGCCAGGAGAAGTGGTAGGCTGGTGGGCAGGGTCAAAAACATCGTCTGGGCTCAAACAGAAATAGGGGTGGAGAAGAAGACTCTATCTCTGCTCTAGATTCTGAAGGAAGACTATTTTTTTTGCAGGGGTGGGGAGTGACACCCAGCGATGCTCAGGAGTTCCTCCTGGCTCTGCACACTCAGGAATTACTCCTGGTGGGGCTGGGGGCACCATATGGGATGCCGGGGATCTAACCCGGGTCTGCCACATGCAAGGCAAACGCCCTACGCACTGTACTATAGCTCCAGCCCCAGAACGAAGAGTTTTAAGGCCAATTCAGGGGGACATAATCCAACTTGCTGTGGGGTTCTTTTTTGTTTATTGGATGTTAACATTTCTGATATGTTTACATGTTGTCATTAGCCTATTTCAAATTTTAGCCACAACGGAAAATGATCATGAAGACACCTCCCTAATGCTAGATGTACAGACTACAGAGTCCTGAACTACAAGGCCAAGGACATGATATTTTAAAGAAACAACTGAAACCTTGAACCTCATTAAAATTGCGGTTTTCCTACCCTATGAAAGATCTTATCTTGAGGACTCAAAGAGAAATCACAGACCAGGAGAGTGTATTTGCCAAAGACCCAGCCGATAAAAGACTCTTACCCAAAACAGACAAAGACTTCAAAACTCAACAATGAGAAAATTACGTGAGTTTTGAATGTGCCAAAAACCTTCACAGACACCTCAACAAAGAATATCAATAGAAGGAAATAAGCTCTACTTATGAAGCGATGCTCTACTTTTGGCACTTCAAAGGGGATGGAGATACATTGATTTTGTACACCCAAAGCATATGCATTCACATTATTATAAGCCATGATAGCTCAATAGTAATCATAAATGATGCGCCTCTGATGTCATCAGATATTTGCAAATTATAACAAGAAGGAGATAGCACTACACCCTCCGAATAGGACAGCCCAATTCAGAACACTTTGCCCACAGGAGCTGGAGAGGCTATGGAGCCACTGGAACTCTCATCACTTTGCAAATGAGAACAAAAATGGGCATCAGCACTCCATCAGACAGTTTTTGGTGACTTTTTACAGAACTAAAAATCATTTGATATGTTCCCCCATCTGTTGGCTATATGTCCTGTTTTTCAATCCTTTGAAAATAGTATTTCACAGATTAAATTTTTTAATTAAAAAAAAACTAGAAATCTCTTACCATATGGGGCCTGGGGAATAGCTCAAAATGCTGGTTCACAGGCTTTGCACTCAGGAGGCCCAAGTTCATACGACCCCTGAGCATCAAGCTGGAGGTAGCCCCTGAGAACTACCAGGTATGTCCCCAAACCCAAAAGATCATTCTCCTTGGCATTTATCCAAAGTATTCACAAATACCTGCATATGGTTGTTTATTGCATCTTTTTTCAGTCTCCTAAACCTGGATACAAAAAAAAACCACATCCTTCACTAGTTAACATATATAAATGGTAGATAATAGAACATTATCCAGCACTAAAGAGAAATGAACTACGGATTCAAGGAAAGACATGAGGGAAACTTAAATACACAGGACTGTGCAGAACAAACTAAAAAAAGTCAACCCAAAAATCCATTTACTGTGTGATTTTAAGGAAATCTCAGGTGCTCTGGAAACAGAATTTCTGATAACAATAAAGAAACCAGTCGCTTCTGGGAATTATAGCAGGCAGGAGGAATGGGAGGATTTGCAGAGAAGTGGGGGTGGGGTGGACAGTGTCAATACTATGCATGATTTATTCCTGACTTATGTTGGGAACATGGCACTATACACTTGTTCAAATCATAAAATAAGTAAACTGTGGACTTTTAATGATTGTGTAGCAGTGCACAATGAGAGACGTTACTGGTATCCGCTGGAACAAATCGATAAGCAATGGGATGACAGTGACAGTAACAGTAACAATGCAAATTCATACTTAGTAAAATACAAACATATACCATCCTCCTCATTAGTAGTGAGTTGGAGGGTATATACACATGGGATAGGAGAATGTTTGGGAAATCTCTATACCTCTCTCTCTGTTTTGCTGTAAACCCAAGACCACCCTTAAAAATAAAAATCATTATGGTTAGCCACACAAAAAATGAAATTTGATCCATATCTCACACCATGCACAAAAGTTAATTCAAAGTGGATTAAAGACCTCAAGATTAGACCAGCATCCATAAAATCATTGAGGAAAATGCAGAGACTGTTACAGGACCTACATCTCAAAATTATTTTCATTGATGCGACCTCATTGTCAAAGATAACAGAAATAAAAATAAACAAATGGAGTTACATCAGAATTTAAAGTTTCTATGTGGCAAAATAAACACTATATTGAAAGGGAGAAAATATTTGCATATACTAATTCAGATAAAAAGTTTAATATCAATGATTAAGCACTTAGAGATCTCAGCAACAAAGAAACCAACAATCCCATCCAATAAACTGGGAAGAAGAGATGAACAGACATTTCCATGAAAAGGACATATACATGTGGCCAATAGATATATAAAATGTGTTTATCAGCACTTATTTTCAGGGAAATTAAAAGCAAAATGACAATCAGGCATCATCTCACACCAGTGATTATGGCATATATGAAAAATACAGGAAACAAGCAGTGTTGATTATAATATGGTAAAGAAAAAAAAAGAACTTTCCCTCATTAACTGCTGGTATGAATGTTGTATGGTTCAGCCCCTGTGGAAAACAATATAAATAAATCTAAAAAAACTAAGATCAGAACTCCCACATGACCCAGCAATTCTACCTCTTCACGTCTACCTCAAAAACACTAATTTGAAAAAGACATATGCACAATTGTGTTCATTGCAGCACTTAATGTAATAGCCAAGATATGGAGATAACCCAAATGTCCAAGGATAAGTGAATGGATAAAGAATCCATAACATATACAAAATTGAATATTATGCAGCTAGAATAGCACTGTAGCACTGTCTTTCCGTTGTTCACCGATTTGCTTGAGTGAGCACCAGTAACATCTCCATTGTGAGACTTGTTGTTACTGTTTTTGGCATATCGAATATGCCACGGGTAGCTTGCCAGGCTCTGCCATGTGGGCAGGATACTCTCGGTAGCTTGCCGGGCTCTCCGAGAGAAACAGGGGAATCAAACCCAGGTCGGCCATATGCAAGGCAAATGCCCTACCCGCTGTACTATCACTCCAGTCCAGCTAGAATAAAAGATGAAATAACAGTTTTCTGTAATTTGGAAGATACTGAAGGGTACCAAGTTAAGTGAGGAAGTCAGAAGGAAAAGGACAAATACCAGATGTCATCAATTATTTGTGATATATAGATATGTATTTGCGATATATATATATATTTGTGATAAATTTGTGACAAAAGGGAAGTGGTGGCGGTGGAAGTTATTAAGTCATGGCAAGCTTAAGGGCTTAGCCTTTGAATATAGACGTGATAATGCCAAGGAAGGAATAGAGGGAAAAGGAGATATGGATGTGGGATGACAATAACATAAAGACATTAGTCAAGGGTGATAAAGAGGTGAAATAACAATATACATAAAAATCAAGAGTCAACACCAGTGAAAGCATGTGACCCAAACTATAATAAGTAAATTTTTAATGAGTTTGTTCAATAGGTGAATTGGGGAGTGAGAGGGAACCTTAGGTTGTTGGTGGAGAGACATTAATGCTGATGATGGGGTTGGAGTTGGAATTTTGAGTATCTGAAAGTTTGTTTTCAACAGCATTGTAAATCACGGTGTCTAAATTGAACAACTAAGACAATAAACAAATTAAATAAATCTATACATGTATATGCATTTAAATAGTTTTTACCACCATACTAGGATGACATTAAAAGTTTAAATCTTGGTGCTGGAGCAATAGCACAGCGGGTAAGGAGCTTGCCTTGCATGCGACTGACCCGGATTCGACTCCCAGCATCCCATATCGTCCCCTGAGCACCACCAGGAGTAATTCCTGAGTACATGAGCCAGAAGTAACCCCTGTGCATTGCCAGGTGTGACCCAAAAAGAAAAAAAAAGTTTAAGTCTTTGAAGTCACATTTTTATAATTACTAGGTAGAACATGCTATAATGAGGAAACAAAAGCAGAGGTGAAGAAACAAGTTAGAAACTACATTCTCCAGGTGAGAAATCATGCAAAGTGGGAGTTGGATGGTAAGATACGAGGTGAAGATGGACAAACATGGATGTATGCAGACAGGGCTAAGGGAGACCCTGCAGGCTGGACAAATGTATGTAAGAGGAAGCATAAGGGTTATGAATAAAAGCTGGAGATTCTTGCAGTGATATGACTTGCCAACGTCTATCTGATAAGAGGTATCAGGATACTAACTTTTTTTTTCTGCTTTGTGGGTCACACCCGGCAGCGCACAGGGGTTACTCCTGGCTCTGCACTCAGGAATTACCCCTGGCGGTGCTCAGGGGACCATATGGGATGCTGGGAATTGAACCCGGGTCGGCCGCGTGCAAGGCAAACGACCTACCCGCTGTGCTATCGCTCCAGCCCCTCAGGATACTAACTCTTACAGCCTCCATGATAAGAAGACAAACAACCCAATTTTAAAATAGGCAAATGTCTTAAATAGAGATTTCCCCAAAGAAAATTTACAAATGACCAAGAAGCATGTAAAAATAGTTCAACACTTTCAGTCATTCTAAGAAAGAAACAAAAACAAAATAATATTATGGGTGAAGATGTGGGGACGTTGAAATCTTTACACAACCCCTGTGGGTGTGTAGAAATGATGCACGTGCTGCGCTGCCTGAATAGAGACACTAAATAGAGAACTCTCCTTTAACTGAGCAATGTCACGCCTAGGTCTACTCCTAAAAGATTTGAAATGTACATGTGTGCTCATAACAGCAATACTCACCACTCAAAAGATGAAAACAACCCAAACATCCCTCAATAATGGCTGATAATCAGACTTGGGGATAGGTGACCTGCCCCCATGGCCCTGGTCTTCCAAGAGCCTGGCAGTCATGTCTATGAACTGCCTCCGGCACCATGTAAGCTCATTAACCGGTCATGATCTAGAGACTCACAAATAAATGTAGGAAGAGATCAACAAGTTACAGAGATGCCTCAGGCCCCAAAGTCACCATCTAGTTAAAAATTTAACTACAGCTGTATCACCTTATTTTAAATTTTAGAATTCCTGGAGCAAATATGGCTGCACATACTCTGTGCCACTGATGTGTCAGGAGTAGCACACATTGTATAGGATGTAGGGTAGAAGGCAACCAATCTCAATTTTTAAAAAGTATTAGCAAAAATAATAGCTGATTATCATGAACACATAATCAATTCATCCATGAAGATGTGATACCAATATATGTTGTGATAAGGCTGAACCTTGAATATTGCACTCCAAGAGAGAAACCAAACACTAAAGATTGCATAGTATAATTCCACTTATATGAAATATCCAGGGTAGGAAAGATTATAGAGGCCAGTAGGTGTGAGAGTCTCAGAGTAAGGCCTAGGGAGTGACTACTTAGCAGGATTAGGGTTTGTCGTGGAGTGACAGAAACGCTCTGAAGCTAGGGAGGTACATTTGTTCAACAGTATAATCACTAAATGCCACTGAGTTGCTCATTTTTAAATGAATTACTCAGGGGCCTGAGAGATAGTACGGCAGTTTGGTCTGTTGCCCTGCATGCCAAGTTCAGTCTCTGGGACCACCTACATTCCCCTGAGCACTGCCAGAAGTGATTCCTCAGCACAGAGCCAGTAGTAGGCCCTGAGCATTGCAGGGTATGGCACCAAAAATTTTTAAATAAAAAATAATGGCCCATTTCATACCATGGAAATTATATTTTGATGAGTTAAAAATTGGAAAAAAAATTAAACCAAGTTTGGAGGATTAAGCAAAGAAAGCTGGTGTTGCTTTCTGAGTCATGGAAGACTATGGCAGAGGGTGGGGGGTGGTTTGCAGGAAAGATGAAGCTTTTTTAAGTGTAGGGCAAGCTGGGATCACTCTAGGATGGCCGGATGTCTGAAAGAGGCTTCGGGGAAGCTGCTGGAAATGGAAGTTCGAAGCTCAGATGGAAAATCCTAGCTATAGGTTGAAACTGCGCCGCTGTTTAGTTACTGAATGATTTAAAACCAAGTCTAGGAAGGAGATCCACTGTGACAGCAGCGTAGAAGAGAAGAGGACCAGATATGACATTACAGAGAAAGCCCACTATGGGACAGCTGGACGCAGAGGATGCGCCAGTGCGGGGAGCATTGCAGGGAACAGAGATGAAGCAAACCCTCAGTGAAAGTGGGAGATGCAAGAGAAGAGGGGAGGGGGGCTCACAGAATCAGTTATGTTGGATCAGTTTTGTTGATGCAGAGAGAGAATCCACAGAGAGGACACGTTGGCAGTTTCCAAGCTGCCCTGAGTGGGCAATGTGGCCACATCAGGAGGCACCAGGGGAGACCAGAACAAAGAAGCCAAGCCCTAAGACAGAGAACTACCTGCATGAAGAGAGCAACAGTAAATGATTCTTCCAGTAACCGGCTTGCAAGTTTCTCTCCCTTTAAGGGAAATACCGAAGGAGCCGGCTGCACAGGCGCGACCTTTTAAAGAATGACCCTTTCAAAACTATGAAAGATTTTACAACCAGCTAACTAACCCGGAGCACACAGACAAGAAAGGAAGAGCAAGTGCAGGCGAAAGGTGTTGAGTAAATAGAACAGAGTCCTTGAGAAGTTTAAAGAGGGGTGGAGGAGAGGAGTCAGGAGAGCGGGGAGGAGAGAGGAAGGGGTGAGGGTGGGGGAGATGTGGCCTGAGCAGGGATTTTTTTGTTGCGGGCGGGCTTCCCAAGTGAAAGGAGGGAAGCATTAGTGATTTGACAGTGAAGGATGAAGCAAGGTCCTCGCGAGTCCCCGGGGACCAGGGAGTTGGGGGAGGATGGGCAAGCTCTCCAGTGGTGGTGAGGAGTGAAGGGATGCAGCAAAATCACAATGACTTCCAGTTTTTTGAGCCTTCGCCGTGCGGGCTCTGCTCAGAGACCCCTGAAGCAGATGGAACAGCTCCTCGAAGTCCATCTCCCGGACTAAAGAACTCAGGAGCCCTACAACACGCTTGTGTTTATAAACTCTACAAGAAGCCCCCAGCTCCTGGCTGGGCCCAAAATAAGGTGGAGCCTCTACTCCTTCCTGATACTCCTCATGGTTCCTGCAGCTGGTCATCTCAAAGCCAGTATCCTCCGGGCCACCCCGTCAGTCACCTCTGGGCACGTGTATGTGCAGATAATCTAGATCCCTCAACTATGCTTCCACAGACTCAGCTAAGCCCCCTCCCAGTGCCACCAAGCGTCTTATCCACTCCGTATGCCAGGGGGCTCCAGAATCAGCTGCTCGTGTCTCCAGCCTCACCTTCCAATTCCTGGAGAAAGCCAGCAACTCAGAAAACCAGCACTTGGGTTTTCAGTTGGTTTGGGTTGATTTATTTATTTATTTATTTATTTATTTATTTATTTATTTATTTATTTATTTATTGCTTTGGGGGGGGGGGAGGTCACACCCGACAATGCACAGGGGTCACTCCTGGCTCTGCACTTGGGAATTTCCCCTGGTGGTGCTCAGGGGGCCATATGGAATGCTGGGAATCGAACCCAGGTCGACCGCATGCAAGGCAAATGCCCTACCCGCTGTGCTATCACTCCAGTCCGGTTTGGGTTGATTTTTAAGGCGAAAACAAGGTCTTAATGAGTTCGAGTCCGTTTTTGTGGTTTTCGCACAGGCTGGGTGCCAGAACTGACCTGCAGCTGAAAGTCTCTCTGTCTTTGCAAAGTTCGAGAGAGTTCCAGGAGAAAGGTAGGTTTGATTCTAGCGACTGATACGGGGAAGCAGTTGAGGCTGGGTGGGGGGAGGGGGGAGGGGTGAACAGAGGGGCTAGAAGGGGGAGGAGCGGTACAAACCTCACCTGGCATGTTTTGTCTGTTTTCCCCAAGTGTTGTGGTGACCACCCAGTCTCAAGCTGCACACACCACCCCACTTCTTGGGTGCCAGCGACATTTCCTGGACAGAGTCCTTGTGCCTGCTGAGAAACGACCTGATTTATTACTCCATCCCCACGTTCTGGAGTGTCGAGGTGTTCGGTGAGCAATGGAGTGAGTGGATGAAAGGCCACAGCTTTGTCCTGTCCCAGGACTGTTGCAACCGTTGTCACTAAGCTGATTTTGTCTGGATGGCGATCCTGTCTTCAGCACAAAGGAGGTTGCCCCAACTTTTTCTGACCAGTGAAGAAGTTGACCACACACTCCAATCCATAGATCAACTTAACCACGTTTTGCGCTGTGGGGATGGCCCACGGGCGACAGGTGTGCAGGGCAGAGGGACAGTTTGGGATGGATGGCAGAGAGCACCTCTGAGGATGGCTGAGGCAGGGGTGAGGAGAGCGCCCTGGGAGAGGCTCCCAGCCCCCAGCACAAGCTGGGAGACTATTTTAATTTTAATTTTTAAATGTGGTTATCCAGTTTTCCCATTATTATTTGTTAAAGAGGATATCTTTATGGCAGAGCCTGGCAAGCTCCCCGTGGCGTATTCAATAAGCCAAAAACAGTAACAAGAACAGGTCTCGTTCCCCTGACCCTGAAAGAGCCTCCAATCATTGGGAAAGACGAGTAAGAAGAGGCTGCTAAAATCTCAGGACTGGGAGGAATGGAGACATTACTGGCACCTGCTCAAGTAAACCGATGAACAACAGGATGACAGTGACAGTGATACAGTGATTTGGCTGATATGTGGCATCTTCCCTGGCACACCTTTCCCAGACACTGTGCTCCCTGCAGACTGGCCCTTTGCCCGGGTTCCCTGACACCGCTGCTGTCCTTTGCCCTTCCTGAACCTTGTCCATCCCAGGATCCAAATTTCAAGGGGTGCTCCTGGGAAGACAGGTCTCTGGGTGAGGATGAAGTCCAGGATCCCACTCCCATGAGTCAGACAGGACCTGTGGACCCCCGGGGAGGGCTTCACACCTCACCACTGAACAGCACCCACTATTGCGAACATACCGACTAAGTTCTCAAATGACCCCTAGAAAGATCAAGGTCAGCATTATGGCTTCTCATTTCCTCTGCCTCTAGGTGTGGCCTCTTTCTGCAGGGAAGGCAGAAGCAGTTTGGGGGAGCAGTAGGTTAAAGAGAGGGGTGTCTCTCCCTTGGCAGGGAGGCACAGAGGGCCATCTGACTGGGGTCATGACATTTTTTTTAATCACCATGAGATACAGTTACAAAGCTTTCATGTTTGAGTTTCACTCATACAATGATCAAACACCCATCCTCCACCAGTGCACATTCTCCACCACCAATGTCCCCAGTATACCCCCCCTTTTTCCACCCTCTCCTGCCTCCATGGCAGACAATTTTCCCCATACTCTCTTTCTGCTTTTGGGCATTATGGTTTGCAGATACTGGGAGACTATCACATTTGGTTTATCTACTTTCAGCACACATCTCCCATCCTGAACAATACCTCCAACCATCATTGTCTTAATGATCCCTTCTCTATTCCAGCTGCCTTCTCCCCTAGCTCATGAGATAGGCTTCCAGCTATGGGGAAATATTCCTAGCCCTTGTGTCTACTGTCCTTAGGTGTCAGTCTCATATCATTTTATATTCCACAAATGAGTACAGTCCTTCTATGTCTGTCCCTCTCTTTCTGACTCATTTTACTTATCATGTATGCTCATTTTACTTAGCATAGATACTCTTCATGTCCATCCACTTATAAGCAAATTTCATGACTTCATCTCTCCTAAGAGCTGCATAGTATTCCACTGTGTAGTTATACCAAAGTTTCTTTAACCAGTCATCTGTTCTAGGGCACTTGGGTTGTTTCCAGATTCTGGCTATTGTGAACAGTGCTGCAAGTGAACACACAGGTGCAGATGTCATTTCTACTCTGCTTTATTGCACCCTCGGGATATATTCTCAGAATTGGTATTGCTGGGTCATATGGAAGCTCAATTTCTAGTTTTTGAAGGGATGTCCATATTGTTTTCCAAAAAAGCTGCACCAGTTGGCATTCTCACCAAAGCTGAGGTCATTTCTATCTTGCTACAGCAGTTGACTCTTCAGCAGAGTTCCCAGTCCAGAGCAAATAGACTGGCCTAGACCAGGTGATCGGTGGCATCAAAATACTCAAAGCACTACATTTGTTTTTAAATGCATTCTTCTACATTATTTTTTTAATTAATAAAACTCCAACCCTAGCCATGGTGTTGCTAGTTTCCATCCCTGCTCTGGAAGTTCTGCCACTCAGTTGGCTCGGAATATCTTCTTGTTGGAACTCTGGAACAGACGGGCCTGGACACCTCTGGGCACATCATGGCCCTGCCCTGTGAGGAGACCCTCTTCACATTCAAAGACAGCCCTGCTGTGTGCCACCTGCATTCTTGCTGGAGTCTGGGAAGAACCAGGCAGTGGCAGCTTTCTCCTTGGTTCCTGGGAGCTCTTGTACAGCCCTGAGACTGTTCCTCTTTGTCCAGAGAGGACAAGCTCCCAGCTAGGCAGTCCTCAGCAAGTGCAGGATCAAGACTGGATCAAATGGGGCTTTGAATTCTAGCTTAGATGCCTAATATGCCATCCTGCCCTCATCTCACCAGGACGGGTCTCCACGGCCAGCTGCTATGTCCTTCTATGCAGCACTAAAGTGAGCATCAAGATGGGGAGAGCACAAAAAACAAACAAACAAACAAACAAACAAACATCATCATCATCATCATCATCATCATCATCATTCTGTTGGTCTTCGATTTTCTCGAGCAGTCTCAGTAACGTCTCCATTCATCCTAGTCCTGAGATTTTAGAAGTCTCTCTTTACTCGTCCTTTTCAATGGTGCCACTTTGGAGGCTCTTTCAGGGTCAGGGGAATGAGACCCATCATTATTACTGGTTTTGGAATATGAATACACCATGGGGAGTTTGCGAGGCTCTCCCATGTGGGCAGGAAAGTCTCGGTAGATTCCCAGGTTCTCCCAGAGGGAGAAAAAACAAACAGACAAACAACAACAACAACAAAAACAAAAAACCAGAAAACCAACTGGCTTCCCCCTCAGCCCTGAACGAGAGCTGGAAATAACATTTGATCCCAGCTCAGGTACCTGGGAACAGGTGCTGAAGCTACCCTCAAAGGAAGGATGTGGGGGGCAGCTCTCAGGCATGCCAGGGACCCCTAAAAGCAGAGGGGAGAGATAGTGCCAAGGGAGAGCCTCAGGCTTCAGGTTCACTGACCCCCACCCTGGGCCAGGAGATTCTGGAGTGAAGCCATCAAGATCCCTGAAACTGTTCCATCCACATTCAATACCAAGCCTGAACTGTGGGGACACTGTCAACTGCCTTGTTTCCCCACAAGTGTGGGCTGACATGTGGATCCAAAAAGCATCCCATTTTGAATCTTTGCGAAATGTTCAGAGGCTGAGGATATTGCTCCTGGACTTCCTTCCCAGAACGGAAAGAGAATGGGATGAAGGAAAAGTCTGGGCCAGCAGGTAGAAAGAATTCTCTGTCCTTTGCTCATTCTGTTCAGAGGCCAGTAACTCTGCAGGGTAGAGGGTCAAGGCGACAAGATGAGGTCCGGGGTTCCCAAGAACAATGGGCCATCAGAGCTGGTCTCAAGGAACACCTTCTCTAAGTGGAAAAGTAAACACCTCCCTCCCTGCACACAGCATCTGCCCCCAACACTTTGCTTCCTTCAAGAAGCTCAGAGATCATGAAGAAATGAAGGGAAAGCAGCAAATAGCAAATAAGGACATGATCAACGCACTCGGTGATGGTCACTCTTCATCTACTCTGACATTGAAAGGTCATTTGGAATCTAGTGAGTATATTAAAATTTCCCTGCGGTGCAAGTTATGTCCGGTCTGTACCTGTCCTGGTTACTGCACTCAGAAGCAGGTCCCACAACCGAGTTCATTTGCAATCGAGGGCAGTCCATGGAGAATCTAAGAAACTTGGTCTAGGAGTTCTTGCTTTGTATGCAGGAAGTCCTCCAGCACCAGAAGTCCCCCAAGCACTGAGCTAGGGTAGCCCCCAAGAAGTGCAGTGTATGTCCAATACCTCCCCCTCTCTGCCCCTAACAACAACAACAACAACAACAAAAGAGTATTTTTGTGAAAGAAATTTGCTCAAGATCACACCACTGAGAGGTGGTAGGGACCAAATTGAGCCCAAGTCATGTGCCTCTGTCTCTCTCTTCAGCTGCCTGGAGAATCTGTTAGCACAGAAATGGGCTCCTGGTTGCCTCACTGCTGCAGTGAGGCCCGGTAGAGGCTCTTAGCCTTGGAGGTGAGCATGGTATCATGGCTATTCCTGGACGTGGCAGATGGGCACCTGGGCACAGCAGGGAGGGATAGAGGGAAGGAGTCTCCTGGGTGGGGCCCCAGTGACACGATGGACACTGAGCAGTCTGAACCCCAAAACCTTCTTCACTCTGAAGGACCCCAAAGACTTTTAACAGAGACCAAGAAGGGGGCCACGGAGCTGACTTTGTACCTCTGGTAACCCCCCAAGCAAGAACCCAGGCTTTTATATTGCTTCCCCAACACACACACACACACACACACACACACACACGTCCTAAAAACTAGTCTGCCAACTCACCTCTCTCCAGCCTCCACCCAGAGCACCCCCCGCCCCCGCTGCCCCCCTCATCCCTCACACCTTCGAGGGACCGTGAACTATGAATCACTTCTCTCTGTCAAGGTTATATTTTCTTGTTTTAAAAAGAGCACCTATTCTTCTTCTTCTTCTGAAAATGAAAAAAAACAGTTGCCTCTTTTTTTGGCTTAGAAGGTGGCTGAATTTTTCAATATATTCATGCAAACGAGATATTTCATCTCATGGATTTTATCCCAGTTCTGTCTATGCACATTTTAAATAAATTAAGATGAAATAAATCCATTTTATTATATTACCCAGTGCCATCTCCATGAAATAATGCCCATATTTGTATTTCCTAAGGAATGTTGACGTGGCTAAAAATGTTGCAGCAAGTGTAATCTTTGAGGATTGTGCTGCCAGAAAAAAAATAAATCTAGGCCTTTGTTTAGTGCCTAGAGTGGCACCACTTTTGATTGAAATGGCTTGAAATAGCCACCCCCAAACATGGCCGAGGCCGTAAAGTAGACAGAATTGATCACCATCAGCCCTGAAACAAAAGTGGTGTCCCCGCCTTTGTTTCCTCACAACTGTTCTCTCTGTCCTGGCATGAACCCCCCGGGAAGTGGACGACAGGGCTCCCTTTCTTGGGAAAGGGGCAGTCCACATGTGCAGGGGCGGGGCCCCGAGGTGTCCAGACTGGATCCCCAACACCCAGGATTCTCCCCATCCCTGCCTGATTGCAAGAAGACACCAGCCTGTATTCAACATCCCATACTTGCCTTGACTCCGAAATTTCCAGATCACCCACCACTCTCTGCCTCTGCAGATGCATCCAGGAGACAGCATGCGGACAAGTGCCTGCCGCACCTTGGAAGCCCCCAACCAGCTAGAATCGCTCGCTGTGGTCCAGGCAAGATACGGGGTCAAGGGGAACAGCCCACCTTGCCCATAGCCAGTCACACCATGGTCTCCTGGTCCACCATAGTCTTCTGAGAACTGCCACCAGGCAGAGGGTGGAAAAAGGATGCTACCAATGAAAGCCCTGAGCATCCTCTTCCACATCATCCCTGGGGCCTGACAGGTCTCATGTTCCCTGCTCCTCCACTTACGTGGATGTAGCTAATCAACAGTCCCCAGACCAACTCTTCATAAACAGCCATTTAGAGTGTGCCAGGTGGTTGTTGCTAGTTGCACCCCCAGCATCGGGGAGGGGTCACACAGAAGCAACCCTGTGACCAAAAGCTAGCCCCCGTCCGCCTGGGCTTCACAGAGAAGCATCTGGGAAGTTGTGGCTTGTAACAGTCATGGTGAGTGGGATTCACGGGCTTCCTGGCAGAAAATGAGCTGCCTCGTCAGAGCAGTCTGCCCAGCTCCCCAGCACAAACCCAACACAGATGCCCGACAGCCTCCCTCTGAGCACAGCCTGTCTCTGTCCCCAGGGGCTCAGGAACAAACAAATGCTCCCATCCAACTTTGCTATACAGGGGTCCCTTTCAGCGGCAGGTATTGTATGGGGTACTGGTAGCAGAAAGTGCTTCTGGAAACTTCTCTGAGTATCCTCGTGCCCACCTGGTGGCAAACATTCTGGAAAAGCACGTCCTTTCCCAAGCCTCTCTGAGGTCCTCCCGGCCAAGGTTCTGAGCTCAGTAGGCCTGGGAGCTAATCCCAAAACCTCCCTGGCTCCCAGAGGCAAATGCACTGACTCCTCCTCCCTCCTCTGCTATTAGTGTCAATTAAGTTCAGCCTGACGGGCCACCTTTGACAAAATGCCAGAACAACAAAGACATAAACAACGCCAAAGTCTTTGGAGTTGATATATGGTTGCATTTAATAAACATTTGTTTGCATATTTTTTATCATGCTAATGAATATAATTACTTTAATTTATGCCATCAAGCTATGATACTGTTCTGATCCATACGTCACTTAAATGTGTAGTGTTAGCATTTTGCACACACTGGCAATTTGAGAAGGGAAAGGATCCCCCCTCCTGTGAGACTTAGAGCAACCTTCTACAGTTGAGGCGCCCTTGTGGCAGCTACATCCAACTTTGCCGCTGGGGACACGGCTTAGCTCCTCCATGAAGGCAGATAAGGCTTCCACGGCCTGGAAGAGTGTATCCAGAGCCTGAGAGGTCATTTCCCTGTACACTTCCCCCAAGGAGACAGACACTGAACACTCACGCCAGAGCAATGTACACCTCACAACCATGTCACTGTCACTGTCACTGTGATCCCATTGCTCATCAATTTGCTCTAGCGGGCACCAGTAACATCTCCATTGTGAGACTTGTTGTTCCTGTTTTTGGCATTTCAAATATGCCACGAATAGCTTGCCAGGCTCTGCCGTGCAGGCGGGATACTCTCGGTAGCTTGCCGGGCTCTCTGAGAGAGGCGGAGGAGGAGGGGATTTTAAGCAGAATAAAAGGTTTTCCTGTTCATAGAAGTAATGCGCACTTATTTGAGAAAATGTGAGAGGAGCAGGAGATCCTAAAAATGAGAGGAAGGTGATAAGCTAAACTTCTACTCTCAAAATCCTTAGAAATTCTGATAGAGAATAGATAGATGATAGAGTACATGGTCTATACATAGGCTCCTTCTGGATACAGGGAGGGATATTCTTGGTAGCAAGAAAGCACGACAATCCCTGAAATAGAAAGGGAAGGTGGAATCTGATAGACATAGGAGACACAGCCAGGAAAGAAACAGTGCACGAAGCAGGGACTCCAGGAATGTGTCAGGCGTGAGGCTCAGAACAGTGGTTTCGGAGCCCCAACTTGTTTCAGACATCATCAGGCATCACCCTGAGACTCAGAAAGCACACAACTTACATGACAGAAGAAATCTCCATCTGGGGGGGTCCAAGGTAGAGTGCATTCCTGGCACGGACAGGGCCCTGAATCCCATCCCTGGCACCTATGTCCCCACCCAACCACTGCTGGGTATGACCTCCGTGGCCCCTGTATATCACTGGACCTCAAGCACAGAACTGCCAAGTTCACAAAGTCGGGTTGTGCCTCACTAGGTACTGACTTGCCCCTCACCTACCCTCCCACACTCAGTGTCACCCCTAAAAAAAAATCCATAGGTTCCAAAGACTGGTGTTAGTATAAATATCAGGTTAATATTAATCAGGTATAACTGACAGGGATTTTTAAGTAATCCAACAAGAAATCACACATTCTTTTGATACAAATAAAAATCCTAGAAATATCTCAGTTTAAAAAAAAAAGAAAGAGGAGCTGGAGCAATAGCACAGCAGGTAGGGCATTTGCCTTGCACGCAGCCAACCTGGGTTCGATTCCCAGCATCCCATACGGTTCCCCGAGCACCGCCAAGAGTAATTCCTGAGTGCAAAGCCAGGAGTAACCCCTGTGCATCGCTAACCCAAAAAGCAAAAAAAAAAAGAAAGAAAGAAATATCTCAGTAGAGAAACATAGCATATTCAAGCAACAATATAGAAATTATGCAACCAAAAAGGTCATAAAAAGAATTCTTCAAAAACTTGCTGGTTAGTGTGGCAGCTATTGCAGCCATGCGACCTTATATGTCTTCATTCTCAGCAATGGAAAACAAATTATCAAATGCTTCCTTTTCAGCAGGTCCGACTTTGGGGTGAGAAACTCCAAACAATAATAGTGAGGGGTTTTTTTTGCTGAAATATTGAATGTAATCAAAGTAAAGAGAAAGTAAAGTGAAATTTATCAGCTACACAGGCGGGGTGGGGGCTGAGGAGGTGGGGGCTGGGGGGGAGGTATACTGTGATTCTTGGTGGTGGAATATGTGTACTGGTGAAGGGATGGGTGTTCGAGCATTGTATAACTGAGACTTAAACCTGAAAGCTTTGTAACTTTCAACATGGTGATTCAATAAAAAAAAAAAAAACTTGCTGGTTAGACTCAACAGTGAATATAGACAAAGAACAAAATCAGTGACTTTGAGGACGAACCACAAGAGTTTACCCAGTCTGAACAGTAGTCATAGAATATATATTAAAAGAGAGATGTAGGGACATGTGGTCCATAATGAAAGGTGCAATCGTGGTGTTACTGGCATTCCAGGGAGAAAGACCAGGGGTGGGGTTGAGAAAGTTATCAAGGAAAGACAGCTCAAAACTTCCCAGGTTTGACAACAGATCAAAGAAAAACATGAGCAAATCTCAAAATGAAATTTTCTGAAAATAAATGGCCCACACGAGCCTGGCAGAGCCTGGCAAGCTACCTGTGGTGTATTCAATATGCCAAAAGCAGTAACAACAAGTCTCACAATGGAGATGTTACTGGTGCCCACTCGAGCAAATCGATGAGCAACGGGATGACAGTGACAGACAGTGACAAATGTAAAAATCTTAAACGAAGCAGCAAAAAAATGTCAGCTAAAGATAACACCAAATATCCAATTTTTCACCTTAAAACAGCAGAGACCAAGAAGTGGCATCACATTTCTCAAGTGTTGGAAAGAAAAGAAACATCAATTGAGAATTATAATCTCAGCACAACCACATTTGGGAACGGAAGGAAACTTATTAAAGACATGTTCAAATGAAAAGAAATGTAACACCCTCATTTAGTCATATTCTCCAAATAAAAAGAAAACCGTTTTTAAACAAAAACAAAACAACAAAACGAGAACTCTTAGTACAATGAGGGAAAAAGAACAGTGGAGGGGGCTGGAGTGATAGTACAGTTGATAAGTTACTTGCCTTGGACAGAGCCATCCCTGGTTCTATCTCCACACTACAATATGGACCCCTGATCCTGCCAGGAGTAATCCATAAGTGCAGAGTCAAGAGTAAAGCCCTGAGCACCACCAGCTGTGGCCTCAAAACAAAAACAAAGAAAAGAAAAAGAAAACAATGAGAAGATGGAAAGAAGAAGGAAATAGACAAGTAGGCTCTCCTTGTGAGCTTTCTAAATCACAGGTGATGACTGGAACAAATGCTGCCACATCATCTTCTCTTGGAAATGATTTAAAAGTGAGAATATCAGCAATACCACTTCTGGGAATATACCCTGGGGGCCCAAAAACACAACAGAAACACCATCTGCACTCCTATTTTAATGTTAGCACTATTCACCACAGACAGAATCTGGAATCAACCTGAGTACCTAAGAACAGACGAATGGATGAAGAAACGATGGCACATCTACACAGTGGAATACTATATAGCTGTCAGGAAAAATGAAGTCTTGGAATTTGACTGTAAATGGATGGACATGAAGAGCATCATGCTGAGTGAAACGAGTCAGAAGGAGAGGGACAGATATAGAATGACTGCACTCACTTGTGATACATAAAAATATCACTTGTATCACTTGTCTTCCCGTTGATTTTCGATTTGCTCAAGCAGGCGCCAGTAACAAACGTCTCCGTTTGTCCTTGTTGCGTGCTAATGTAGCCAAATGATATCTGCTCGCTCCAGGAACAGGAAGAGCCTCAAACTGTTCATTCAGGGTTTTGATGAAGAAGTTTGACTATATATATTTTATACATATATAAAATACATAGTATAAAAATAATATCCATGGCCAGGGTAAAGAGGGGTTAGGAGGACTTGTCAATGGTTGGAACTAACCACAAGTGGGGGGGGCAGGGAGGGTGCTGAGGGTAGATAGATAGACAAGAGACCAGTATGACTGGAATATCTGGGAATGATCACACTGGACAAGATCTGAGGGTTAAAAGTAGTTAAGGGATATTCTTGATAATCGTTCAGATCAATATTTCAAGTCACAATGCCCAAAAAGGAGAGAGAGAGACAGAGAGAGAGAGACACAGAGAGAGAGAGAGAGAGAGAGGAAAAGCACCCGCCATAGAGGCGGGCAGGGGGTGGGGGGTGGGGGTGATGGGAGGGAACCTGGGGACACTGGAGCTGGAAAATGTACACTGGTGGCAGGATGGGTGTTGAAATATGGTAGGACTGAAATCCAGTCATGACCAGCTATGTAATGCATAAAAAATAAATTTAAAAGAGAGAATTTCATTTAAAAAATAAAATAAGAGTGGGGATATCCCCACCTGCTGAAGCACACCTTCTCAGATTCCCTGCCACAGTGACACAGGGCACTTTCAGACTCTTCTGTGTCCAGGTTTCCAAAGCTTGATGAGATGATCATCAATTAATTTAAAAAAAACTTTATTTTGCAAGAGGGGGACTTCAATTAAATACACCTTACACACATCATTCTAAATGGAAAAGTGGGACTGTCAGTAGATAGTGAACGGTCATGAGTTGATACTGAGCAACCTAGGAGAGAAACTAAAAATTATATATATGAGGATAACACAGCAGGTAGGGTGTTTGCCTTGCATGCAGCCAACCCAGGTTCGATTCCTCTGTTCTTCTTGGAGAGCCCAGCAAGCTACTGAAAGTATCTCACCCACATGGCAGAGCCTGGCAAGCTACCCGTGGCATATTCAATATGCCAAAAACAGTAAGAAGTCTCACAACGGAGACATTACTGGTGCCCACTCGAGCAAATCGATGAACAACGAGATGACAGTGGCAGTGCTACAGTCCTACTCAAAATACTACGTAAAATAACATGAAACTATTGTAAAGAAAAAAGTTATAAATAAATCAAGATGAAATCCTTAACTACCCTCATAGAAAGAAAAGAATGGATATGCTTATCAATTTCTAGATATCAGATATGACTACATTAGTATTCAATAAAGTGAACTTCATAACAAAGTTATTAGAAACATAGAGGACCAATATTCCAGGTATATATATTAATTCTAAATGTATACATATCAAACAATAAAGTTTCAAATACATGAGATGTAAATTGAGAAAGCTAAAAAAAGATAAACTACAGTTATACTTTAGGTTTTTAGTGACTCCTCAAAAACTGATAGAAGTACTGGACAGAAAATTAGCAGGATTGAAAGATATGGAATTAGAAAATGGACAACAAATATAGAAACATTTCCCAAAACAGATTATAAGATGTCAAATAAGTATATAAAAATACACTTTACACTATTTATAATTAAAGTAGTGCAAACTAAAATGAGATGTCAGCACACACCTCTCAAAATAACCAAAATGAAAACTGATAACATTAAATGTTGGTGCAGATGTGAAGAAATTGCCGTATTCTGCATTGCCGATGACAATGCAGAATGCTAAGACATTCTGAAAAATGCTTTTCTTATAAAATTACCATTGGATCAACTAGATGCACTTTTAGGTATTTAACACAAAGAAATAGAACACCTGTACATAGAAACCTGTGTATAGATGTTGATGGCAGTTATATTTGTAATAACCCAAACTGGAAACAACCATTTGCCCTTCAACAAATGAATGCTTACGCCAACTATGATATATTCAGAACATAGAATATTACTCAGCAATGAAAATTAATGAACTGCTTTTTTCCCATGAGAACTCAACAATTACAATTTTAATGAACACTAGAAAATATTTTTACATTCTTACTGAGCATTGTGGGGGATCTCCTAAGTGGTCCTGAGGGCCTCTCTCAGCAATGCTCAGCCAACCAGAGAATGGTTCAAAACAAAGTACTGAGGATACAGTGCTGCTTCAGGCCTGCAGTGATGAGAATTACCTTGTTCCTGTGGTGCGTGGATTAAACTAGGACCAGTCATGTGAAAATACCTTAATCCCTGCACTAGCTCTCCAGCCCCCTTAGGGAACATTTTTACATTTTTAAAATATGGTTTTGATCAAATATGACATTTTATTTTAAAATATCAATTAATCTAGACAATGGAATACTATGCAGCTGTTAGAAAAGATGAAGTCATAAAATTTGCATATAAGTGGATCAACATGGGAAGTATCATGTTAAGTAAAATGAGTCAGAAAGAGAGAGACAGACATAGAAAGATTGCACTCATATGTGGAATATAAAGTAGCAGAATGGCAGACTAACACCCAAGAGTAGTAGAGATAAGAACCAGGAGATCTGCCCCACAGCTTGGAAACTGGCCTCACATGCTGGGGAAAAAGGCAGCTGAGATAGAGAAGGGAACACCAAGTAGAGGATGTTGGGAAGACCCACTCGGGTTGAAAGCTGCGTGCTGACTATAGACTTCAGACTATAGACTGAACATGATGGCCACTCAATACCTCTATTGCAAACTACAACATCCAACAGGAGAGAGAACAAAAGGGAATGCCCTGCTGCAGAGGCAGGGTGGAGTGGTAGGGGATGGTGTGAAGGTGGTGGAAGGGATACTGGGAACATTGGTGGAGGAGAATGGGCACTGGTGGAGGGATGTAAACTAAATACAAACATGAAAGTTCATAAGTTTGTAACTGTACCCCACGGTGATTCTCTAATAAAATTTTTTTAAAAAATTTAAAAATCAATTAATTTAAGGACTACTTTCAACAGCTGGGATCAATCTCCAGGAAATCAGCATGAGTGGAAAAGAAAGAACCCCAGAAGGCTGTGGTTCTGTTGATACAACACACTTGAAATGACAATATTCAAGACCAGAACTGTTCTCAGCTGAAGCATCTGCCCTGCCAGTGTAAGGCTGCGGGTTCAATCTCTATGGCTGGGGCTGCTGCCACGGCGTTGTCTGGCTCAAGGCTGGCAGCCAGCCACAAGAGCCTGGTGGTTCTGTTGTCTGCAATTCCTGGTGCCACAACAATTTGCAGCCACACCACCAAAGTAACAGAGTCCTAAGCTGCCCCCTAGTGCCACCTTAAGTAAAAACATGTACAAGCACCATGGTCAGGAGTGTGATCCCTGGTGAGCACATATATGAGCGCAACTAAGGTATGGACACAGCTAAGGTGCGGCATACCATGAGACACTCCCTACCCATTCACCAAGAGTACTACGCCACATTTGATGGGGTTCAAATAGTAGGCAACTAATCACAGAGGGAAATATATATGCATATATACAGAGTTTCAGAAAGCCCACATCCCTCAACCTTTAACAACATGTTAGTGATAAAGAATGTCTTAATGGCCCTTGCCAATATATAACAATCTTCACATTGTTTCCTTTATGGATACTTTTTTGTAGCATTCTCAGCGGCTTTTCATAAGAGACAATACACAATATATTATTTCGGTTGTGCTTTGGGACAGGGGTAGGGGCTTGGGATGGAAACATCCCAAATATGGTGGTGGGGTTGGTGTTTGAATATTAAATGTAATAAAATACTGAGAACTACCTTATAAAATTTTTTAAAAATAAAAAAGTAAAATAGTAACTTAATGGGACTGGAATCTAGATTAGTGATTGGCTAGGCAGGGTCCTTGCTTTACCAAGCTGTATACGGATCTCTTAATTTCTTCAATATCGGTTCTCTTAACTTCTTCAGTATCATTCTCCTGACTATCTATGACTCTTGTCAATATGCTAGTCACATTAGTAAAAGTGGGTAATGGGTGCAGGTGACTTCAGTTATTTCTTACAGCTATAGTTATCTCAAAATAAAAGGTTTTTTAAAAGGCATAGCCACTTGGAAAACATTTTGACAGTTTCTCAGAAAGTTAAACATATACTTACCACTTGACTTAGCATTCCTATTCCTAGGTATTTACCCAAGATAAATGAATACATATGTTCATACGAAAATTGATATCCAATTATTCATCATCACTCAAATCTGGAAACAACTAAAATGCCTCTCAGATAGTTCATGGATCGATAAGCCATGAACAATTCCTACAATGGAATTTTATTTTAACAAAACAAAGAAATTATTGGTAATGCCATAACACAGATGAAACTAGAAAGCCTTATGCTAAGTGAATAGAGTCATACTCAAAAGGATATATATATATGATTCCATTTATATCACATTCTGGAAAGGCAAAACTATAGGGACAGAGAACAGATTGGTTGTTGCCAGGCTAGGGGATGCAAAATGAGTGAGATGAGCACACATGGAAAGCCAGGGACAATAGAGCTGATGTATATATCGGGGTGCTGTTCACACAACCCTACATTTGACAAAATTTATGGAACGATACTAAAAGGTATACTAAAACCACTCAGGTGGTTCAAATTATTTAGATAATGAGGTTTCAAGAAAAAAACATTTGAAAAAATAAACACGTCCCAATCAATGAGGGCACCAAAATCAGTGAGCAGAAAAATAAGAGCATAAATTTTGTCAAGAAACCTAGTGGGGGGCAACTTTAAACAAAGTGGTGACTAAGTACAGTATCTTCTGAGTGACCGTGCGGTTGCTATTTCGATATATTTTACATCTTTCAGGAGGGAGGAAGTAACAGTTAAAATTTAAGAAGTAAAAGTTTATTATGAGTTAGAATAGGCACACTCGAAGAACAAATTGATGTGCAGGAATACCGTTTCCCCCAGAATAAAATGCACAGGAGAAATGCCAGGGAAAATGGGAGGAGTAGAGAGACAGACTGAACGTTAGATTAAGAAGTTCTTGCATCTATTTAATTTCACAGAGGAAGTAAAGAGAATGAAATGGAAGAGAAATGTTAAATAAATAATATATGAAATTTTTTGAGACCTAAAGAACACAAACTTAGCATTGAAAGAATCCAAAAATTAGCAAGAACATAAAGGGAAAATGTAATTTACATCTGTGAAATGAAGATAGGAACCAAGTAAAAGAACCCAAGATGGGAACTATCTTTTGAATCCTAAAAACTTCGAGAGCGGGGGAGGGGGTGCTACCTACAAAGAATAAGGACCACACTGATTCCTTAGCAGCAATCAGACTACTGAAGAGTAATGTTGCTGCGTTCCTAAAGAAAATTATATTGAATTTACATTTCTATATCCAGTCAAATGTCAAGCATTAGGGTAAAATAGAAACTGCTTAAATCATTCAAAGTTTACCAAACATGCATCCTTCCTGAAAAAATTACAAGAAGGCGCGGAGAGCTAAAATAAAAATCCAAGAATATTGTGAGATGACAAACAAAAGCACACAAATTGGTAAGAAAAATGTAATTGTGTCTAAATAACTGAAATAAAATTGAACAACAAACAAACAGTGAATAAAATTTCAATTGATACCAATATTGGAGATTGAGAGCTGGAGCAATAGTACAGTGGGTAGGGCACTTATCTTGCACACAGCTGACCCAAGTTTTATCTCTGCCACATAAGCTCCCCTCAGCCCCATCAGGAGTGATCCCTGAGCACACAAACATGAGTAAGCCCTGAGCACCTCTGGGTGTTGTCGGAAAATTTTAAAAACAAATAATACTGGAGGTATTAGGACAGTGAGGAATGAAGCGGAGAAGATATGAATTTATTCTAGAACTAAGAGAAAGATGATTAATATTTTTAGGGTAAATGCAAATTTAAAAAGATGCTTTCCTGCTGAGGAGGCAGCTGTTGGAGAGCGTAGAGCAACACCACAGTGATAACAAGGAATCTCTGGGGGAACATCAGGGAGGGGCTTGTTCCTTGGGCGAGTGGGTCTTACCAGCTTCAATCTCATCTTTGGTAAGTCCACATTTCCAAAAATGTGTTTGTCTATAAGGTAAACAAATAGAATAGGGAAAATGATAACTGTCATCTCTGCCCAGAGATAACAAAGTTTAACTCTGCAGTGCATTCCATCTAGTTTTTAACATATATATACATATATATATATATATATATACACATATACAGAGAGAGCTGGAGCAATAGCACATCGGTAGGGCATTTGCCTTTCAAGTGGCCGACCTGTGTTTGATTCCTCCACTCCTCTCGGAGAGCCCAGTAAGCTACCCAGAGTATTTCATCCGCATGGCAGAGCCTGGAAAGCTACCCGTGGCATATTGGATATGCCAAAAACAGTAACAATAAGTCTCAAAATGAGAGACATTACTGGTGCCCGCTTGAACAAATCGATGAGCAACGAGATGACTGTGACAGTGATATATATATATATGCATATATAGAGAGAGTTTGAAACATATTCACATGCAGATATTTCCTGTGTTTTCTTTGGAAAATTTAAATTATACTTATTGGTGTTTTATAGCTCTCCTATGCATTCATCTTTCCTTGTCACTATCATTCAACAGCATGAGTTTTGATGGTGAAATAATATTCCAGTGTGGTATGCACGTAACAACTTTTCAAAATTTGAGTAATTTCAAGTTTTGAACAATGAACAGATGAACAATGAACATAATTGTTCATTTACCTGATTATTCCATTTGACTGATTTTTTTTGGTTCTTTGGGGGTCACATCCCAATAGTACTCAGGGTTTCCTGCTGGCTCTGTGTCAGGAATCACTCCTTGTGAGGATTGGGGGATCACATGAGATGCTGGGTATTAAACACAGGTCAGTCACATGTAACACAAGTGTCTTACCCTCTATATACCACCTCTCCGGCCTCCATTTGACTACTTTTTAGAAAATTAATTACTCAATAAATATAATCATTACAAGGATACCTAACAGTTTTTGCAGCTATCTTGCACAAAATATATTCCAATTTATACAGGATAAAACTATCATCATCAAATCTCCGAGTGCTGCACTGATGATAGTTTTTCTAATTCGTTGCCAATCGGTAAGGAAATGCCATTCAAATCTGTAACTTTGACTATTACCAAAGTCAAGTAACTTTTGCATATCTTTGTGTTATCCATTTATATTTCTAATTTGTATGTGTGCCTGATTATTCTTTTGATCACTTTTTTATTTACTACTATACTTGTCAGAGTATTAGTAAAAGTGGACTCTCACTTTGATAAGCATTTGGAGGGCCTCACCCAGGGGTGCTCTGAGACTATTCTTGGCTCTGTTGGTCATATATGCCAGACAAGCACCTCAGCTATCTCACTGATCCCTAAGAATTGATTTTAGTGAAGCAAAGTAGTTTTTATTTAATGAAACTTATTTAGAAAGATGTAAGGGAAAAATAAAGAGAAGGAATATGTGCTCAAGAGAGAACACGGGTTTCTCCAGAGAAGGAAAAGCCAAGAATATTTTAAATAAACACATTATTTACTTTTTCATTTCTGTCATGCTATTATTTAAATAAAAATTTTTATGTTTATGCCATAACATATTACTGTTTTCCCTGTGTTCTTTGCCTTTGATGTCAGGTTAAGAAGTCCTTCTTGGAACAAAAGAGATAGTACAGTAGGTGGGGCACTTGTCTTGCATGTGGCCAACCTGGCTCAATCCCCAGCACTCTATATGGTCCCCCTAGTCACACCAAGAGTGATCCCTGAGCAGCACTGGGTGTGGCCCCCCCTTCAAAAAAATTGACAAAAAAAATAATTTTCTTATTATGCCAGTTTTCAACTTTGTTCCTACTCTTAGGTGGGTCATTTTTGTAGTTGAATCTCTAACACATCTGGAACTGCTAGAGATTATTATAATAATAATAATTATCATTATTATCATTAGTATTATTATTACATAAGTTTCTACCTGTATTTCTCCAGATGATTAAGTGACTATTCCAATCCCACTTCTGCTTTTCTTCCACTGTTTTTCATAAATATCATTTGTTTTAATTTTATAATAAATACAAGAAGATATCCTTGTCACAGAAATCAAACAATCTAGAATAAAAAATATCTGCTTGGGAGCAGAGGGTATAATGAATGTTGAAGACAGCAAGGAGAGGGATAGATATAGAATGGTCTCTCAAATGTGGGACATAAATAAACAAAATAAGGGAGCAACAAACAACTAAAGGCAACCGGGGAGTCGGTCTACTGAACTTACATGTGAAGGAAGGAAGTGCAGTGGTGTGGTAGTGGCCCTGGGAACACCAATGGAGGGAAGTGGACACTCTAGTGGTGGGTGTGGTGTTGGAATATTGGGATGTTGTTTGTGGAGAATATCATTAACAGTATTGTAAATCATGGTTCTCAACAAAAGTAGGTGAAGTAACAAAACAATTAATTGAATAAAAATTCTCTTTGACCCAATCTTCATTCTGTAATTTCATTCAGTCGTCAGAAGTAACATAAGCATGGTGTGTGACTACGCATAATTTTTCCATGAGTAGAATAATTGATACTTAGGGCTACTTACCTCCTGTGTGTGGGGTTCAAAGTATTTCATGTGTATTAACTTGTGTAATCTTTCCAATAGTTTGCAAAGTGGATGCAAATGCCATGTTTCCATAAAAGAACATTGAGGGCCAGAGTGGTAGTCTAGCAGGTCAGGTGTTTGCATTGCACACAGCCGACCTAAGTTCATTTATTTATTTTTTTTAATTTTTTAATTTATTTTATTGAATCACCAAGTGGAAAGTTACAAAGTTCTCAGGCTTATATCTCAGTTATACAATGCTCAAACACCCATCCCTTCACCAGTGCCCATATTCCACCACCAATAAAAACAAAAACAAAACAAAAACAAAAACAAAAAAAAAAACAGTATACATCCCACACCTCACCCCCCAACCCCCCCCCCCGTGCTTGAGTGATAATTTCACTTCCTTTTCTCTTTACCTTGATTACATTCCAGATTTCAACACACAACTCACTATTGTTGTTAGAGTTTCAAAACAGACTCACTATTTTTGTTGGAATTTATCCCCCAAGAATACAGCTCTATTAACAAGGAAATATTTGATAATAAGTTTTCCACTGATGAGAATAAAGAGATAAAATGTCACACGGCCGCAGTAGCGGCCGCGCGGTTTACAATTTCTGTATTATAGTAATTAAGTCCGCAGAGATTTAAGTTGGGAAAGGAATCATTTCCCTTCCTGGAACAGCATGTAGCAAAAGCTTAGTTCACAGTCTCCATACATGGTTGCAAGCACTTGCTGGAACCCAAATCCTAAAGCTGTCTCTGGTTCCCGCTCGTTCCACATCCACCGGCTGTGCAGAGGCATGGGCACCCGGGCCGAAACTCGCCCAGAGTCGAGCACCGGCCCCGGCTGGGACTGCCCCGGTATCCCGTGGCTGTTTCAAGTTCAAAGCACATTTTTTTTTTCTGCGCCAAAAGTTCGTACCTTCTCAAAGGACCCACAAAATGTCGGACACCACGCCTTCTCCCGGAGGGGAGAGAGACCAAGAAGGAAGGATATTTCCTCCGTTAGCCGCCGTGGGGCAAAAGCTTAGTTCACAGTCTCCATACATGGGTGCAAGCACTTGCTGGAACCCAAATCCTAAAGCTGTCTCTGGTTCCCGCTTGTTCCACATCCACCAGCTGTGCAGAGGCATGAGCACCC
This sequence comes from Sorex araneus, assembly GCF_027595985.1. NCBI lineage: Eukaryota > Metazoa > Chordata > Mammalia > Eulipotyphla > Soricidae > Sorex > Sorex araneus. The sequence continues at coordinate 37,474,652 of NC_073309.1, forward strand.
GGGCCGAAACTCGGCCAGAGCCGAGCACCGGCCCCAGCTCAGCCGACCTAAGTTCAATCCTTGCACCACAGATGTTTCCGTGAGCCCTACCAGGAGTGATCCCTGAGCAAAGAGCTAGGAGTTAGCCCTGATCACAACCCATGTCCTCTCCCCACAAAAAAAAAAAAAAAAAAAAAATATATATATATATATATATATATATATATATATATATATGAGAGCAACAAAACACTGAAACAGGAAGGACCTGGGGAGAATCCACTTTGTGTTTCTGAGGGGGCTAATAGAGATCTGAAGCCCTAGAGAGTCCAACATCAAAATCAAGCACGACATTGGTACATTCTGTTGTCTCCCAGTACCCCTGTGGCCGTGTGAGTGAAAACACAGCATGTGATTTTCTTCTGAAAGGAGATTTAGGGGGCTGAGATGATACTATCCATCTCACACTACAACCTACTGCTTTAAAATGCCAGTACATGTTGGTTGTCCATATCAAGTTACGTAAGTCAATTAAAGATTTTTATATGACAGTATGATTTGTCATGGTTCATACACTCATCTGCCAATTTCATCATCAGCAAAGTATATCTTTAACACAATTCCCTGAACATTTTTGTGCAAGTTTCTCCTAGATTTTCTTAGTTATATGCTTTGTTCATTAAGTTTCCATAAATAATGTCAAATGCGCTTAAACGTATCTGGATTAGAGTTCAAGAGATGAGCTAAGTGCAATGGGCTAAGTGCATGCTTTGTATGCTTTGCATGCTGGACGGCCACGATCCCTGGCCCTGCTTGTTCCCCCAAGCATGCTGAGAGTAATCCTAGAGCAATTCCAGAACTTTGCAGTAGTGTGTGTGTATGTGTGTGTGTGTGTGTGTGTGTGTGTGTGTGTGCATGCGTTTCTGGATTAATTTATACTCAAGCAAAATCCTAGTATAATTGCTTCTATATCATCCCACAATTGACTCACACAATGGCTAAAAAAATGAGATTTCCTTGCCTATTAATTTCAATACCCCTTGCTACAAATAAAATTGAGTAATATTTTATATTTCTCTCCTTTTCAGTTTCTCTTTTATGGATTGCTTATTTGTATTTTTATCATTTTACTTTTGATATAGTGGTCTTTTCATTATTGATTTATAAATTGTGCATTTATCCTAGATATTAATTTCTTATCCACTACAAATGTAGCAAATAATTCTCCATTATCATGTATCTTCTTATTTATGGTGTCTTTTGTTATACCAAAGCTTTTACCTGTATGAATTTATATTTTCCTTATAGATTATGTACAAGTACAAATGTGATATTGCTTTCACTACATTTATACATTTTTGTTTAACATTTAGCTCTTTATTCCATCTGGAATTTAATTTGGTGAACATTGTGATATTAAATATTTTTACTTGTACCTCTAGAAACTTATTTTTTTCACAACTCATCAATAAATCCACTTTTCTCCCCCTCCAACACTAATTTAAAATGTCAATTTTTTACAGACCAATAATTATACATACAAGAGATTGTTTCTAAACTGATTGCTTTGTCCTGGTTAAAATTTTAGCACAAATATTTTAATCGATAAGTTTGTAATATTCTTAATATTTAGCAAGGCAAATATACCTTTTGTTTGTCTTTTAAATCATCTTGCTTTTTTCACTTTTTTTCTCTGTTGATTTTATCATAAGTTGATAACTTCTATAAAATATTGTTAGATAATGAATGATTGGGAACTATATACATTTACTATTATAAGCACTCCTATCCCCAAATAAAACCAATATCTCTATTTATTCTAATCTATATCATTCCCCTCACTAATCTAATGTTTACTTCTAGATATTCTATAATGCTACATAAATTGAGCAATAATCCTATTTTTATATAATAAGATAATATTGGTGTTTTGAAGCTATTTGTTTGTATTGGCCCACTTTGTAATATTACCTTCTTATTAGTTTTAATGATTTCTTAACTGATACTTTGCATTTTCTAAGGTGTTTCTCACACACACACACACACACACACACACGCACACACACACACACAAAATGACACTATTCTGAGCAGGAAATACTCCGTGGCTGGTAGATTCTTGCTCTGTGAGAAATAAAGTATTATGGAGTTGGTCTTCTAAAAAGCAGATTCATTTCTCCAAGCCAAGGGTAACAAATCTTTGAGTGGAAGAAACCAAAACCACACACTATGGTTGCAAGTCAGGTTTCTCAAAACGGCACTTAAGCAATTGGCTTTTAAGTCCTTTCATCTTGAGGGAAGGCCCCGTGTGATAAGGAGACATAGGTAGGCCTAGGTTTATGCCCTGTCCAAATGAGGTCAACTAGGGCTAGCAGAAACTGTTAGAATATGAAAATCCTTAGCTTGGTTTTTCTGGTCCTGAGGGAGGAAAAAAGAGACTTGCCATATTTTGGGGAAAATGTTTCAACTCTCACACGGAGTCCTCGTCTAGTTTAGGCAATCCAGAAGTCAGAGGCAGCTGAAGTCACATCCCATGGCAGCAAATGGGTTTTGGGAACTAATTCTCCATAAATAAGAAGGGACAACAATATATTAACAGTGATGACACAATAGACCAGTGATAATATTTACACTAGTATCTCTTTCTTTTCGATATTCACGTGACTTTCAAATTTTTCTTGTTATATACCATTGGCAAGGACCTCCAATAAAATATTAATTGTGGAAAAGATAAAAACAAATTCTCGTTTTGCTCATGCTACTTTATCTGGAAGAATTGTAGATGATTTCACCACTGCTACCAATATGCCACAGACTTTTGGTTGGTATCTTTATTAATAAAAATTGTCTTCTATTTTTTATATATACAAATATGGGGTGCTATTTTTTTGTCTTAAAAGTGTGGTTTTTAAAAGTACACTGGTTTGCTATAATTTTAACATCAAATATATAATGGTCTTATAGAATGAGTTAAGAAGCATCTAATTTTAAATAGTCTAGTCCTTGAAGATACACTAGAATTAAATAGTACAATCATCTGGATTTAAGATTTGACCAGCTTTCTAATCTAGTCTAGAGAAATTATCATATTTAGATTTTCTGACTTCTTGACTTACCAAGATATTTTTAAATAAAACCATGCATTTCATCTATTTTTAGTTGTTAATGTAAAGAATCATTTAAAATTTAATTCCTTGTTCATTTGTAATTATATCTTTCCATCGCACTTATAATCCTCTCATTTTTATAAAGTTTGATAAAGACTTTATTAATCAATTCTGATAGTTTTATTGTTCTTGCTTATTTTATTAATGTCAATCTTATCTTTATTACTTCCTTATACTTCCTGGAGGCTTGATTTTTTTATCTTTTTATCTTTTTTTAGTTTTATGATTATTATATTTGGTCCATTTGTTTTCAATTTCTCTCATTTTCTAATGCATGCATTTGACTCCATAAATTTTCCTCTGATTGCTGGTTTGGCCACATCTCACAGGTTTTAATATTTAATGCTCTATTGCTTATTTATAAATAGTTGGTCATTTATACTTTTTATTTCTTCATAAACACAATACTTTGTATAGGTTTTTATATTTATGAATATAGAGATTTGTTTCATCTCTCCCTCAGTTATTTTCTTATTTGGCAAGTGAAATAATCCTATATTAACTCATTATTTTTTAGGATTTGCAGAAATTTCCTTTATCAGATATTGTGATATAAATTTTTGTGAATGGTTTACATATGCTAAAAAAAGTATATGATAATTAAGTTAGTACACACTTGTCCATCATATTATTTAAATTATCTTCAATTTTACACTTTTTCTTCTTGAAATATTCTTGTTTCTTGAATGATATGTTAATTAATTATTGAAAATGCTGGGGCTGGAGTGTTAGTACAGTGTGTAGGGTGTTTGCCTTATACGGGGCTAACCCGGATTTGATCCTCTGCATTCCATATGGTATCCCTAATCCCCCCAGAAGTGATCCCTGAGTGCAGAGCCAGTAGTAAGCCTTGAGCACAGCCAGCTGTGGTCTAGAAAACAAACAAGCAAAATAGGCATAAAATTCCTTAGCAAGCTAGGAGTAAACATACCTTTCTTAAGCTAGTAACATATAATGATATGCATCATTAGTAAGTGCTTTACTCAGTGTCACATGTAAGTTTGTTCAGTCCTTTAAAGAAGCTTTCTTAATGTTCCTTGCAAAACTGGTTTAGGGAATTTACGAATTCCCTAAGCTCTTGCTTTTCCATGAAGCTCTGTTTTCTTCCTTCAAATCAAAGCTGGAAAATACTGCTTTTAATTGTGAGATTTGTTTTGTGCTGATTATAGATTTACCAGTTTGTCTTTCTATTTCTGTTGTTTTTATTTTCCAAGACTGCATTTTGGGGGTAGAAGGTACATATCCATTGCATCAGCTTGATGGAAGTTCCCCTCTTCCCTAGGTGCTATGGTCAGTTTTGTGGTGTTCATTAAGGTCCTGTATGGGGTTGAGAATCTCTCCCATTTGGAGATGGTTCACCCCCAAGGTTACACTCACTTAGCTGCAGTTCTTGCACGAGTGCTCAATGGGAGTCACACTCCTTTAAGATTCTTGTGTAAATCCAGGTTCTGGTGCTTCCTGGACATCACATGTGCTCACCGGGATTTGCACTTTCTGAATGTGGCACTCGCATCTCTTTCAGTAGGAGTGTTCACCCAGGACTCGACCCCTTCGCTGCATTGCTCACACCGCCTGCCTGTGACGTGGCTGGAAACTGCTTGCAGAACTGGGGATCACAGAGAGCAGAGCGGTTGGAATGGTGCTCAGCCCAGGCAGTGACGTGGGACTAGTGGCCTTATGCTTCCAAGCAAGGAACTCTGTCCTGAGTTCCTGCTGGATATGCCTTAATATGATGTCTCCTCTGACTTAAGGTGACACCCAAATCATATTGCATTTTTTTGCTGTTTGGGGGCCACACGTGACCTGGTGCTTGAGGTTGCTCCCAGTGGTACTCAACAGACCGAGTGGTATATGGGAATTGAACCCACAGATTCCACATGCTAAGTACCTACTTTAGCCCTTTGATCTATGTTCTCTCCTGCATATTACAAATTTTTAATGCCATTAGGCCTATTACCTTATTTTGTTTCTCTAATGTGGTTTAACTTATTATTTATAGACCATTATCACAGTTTTGTTCACTGTGGTTTCATAACTTAAACTGTTATCAAGGATATAAAGTGTTGGTAACTATACCATACTCGTTCATCCATACTGATTTATTTTGTGAAATTACCTACAAAAATCACAAAATAGATTTATTTTGTAAAAGTTTCTACAAAATCCAATCAGAAATTTTACTAAAATTATCTATAAATCAATCTAAGGAACTTATGTCTTAAATAAGGAGCTTCTATCTCTTTATTTCTTTTATTTGTCCAACTGACTTCCTACGAAACTGTTTCTAGCCATCTTATACTCCATGTCATTTTATATTGATAAAACTTTTTGCTTATTTTTTCTTTGAATCATTAGTATAATATATAAAAAATATTGATTTACATATTTTATAACTGGAAATTTTACTGAACTCATTGTATAATTTTATGTATTTTAGAAAATTCTTGATCTCTTTCATATTATTGCAAAATAGTAAGAAATTCATTTGGTCATTTCAATATTTATCTTATATTTCACTTATTACTTGGACTATAATATTTATTGTGGAATTATCTGATATACTTTTCCCATAACAAGATTTTTCATTGACATCTTAATTTGTATTTTCCTAATAATAAGTGATGATGAGCATTTTTTCATGTGCCCTATTGGTCATCCATTGGCCCTCCTTAGAGAAGTCCCTGTTCATTTATATTTCCCATTTTTTGATGGGGTTTTGATTTTTTATCGATCATTGAGTATACTTTATATATCCTGAATATAAATCCTATCTCTGATGTGTTGAATGCAAGTATTTTCCCTCATTATGTTAGCTGTATTTTAGTTTTAGGGGTGTTAAACTAAGAGTTTATTTTGCCATGAAGCAACTATACAACTTGATGTAGTCCCATTTGTTTATTTTTTATTCTGTTCCTTTGGCAGATGATATCATATCATTGAAGACACCTTTGAGTTCCAGATCTTGAAGCATTCAGTCCACACATTCAAAAGAATAAAAGCAACCAGTGCTGGCATGAATGTGGGGAGAAAGGGACACTCTTTCACTGTTGGTGGGAATGCCGACTGGTCCAGCCTTTTGGAAAACAATATGGGTATTTCTTCAAAAACTAGAAATTGAGCTTCCATATGACCCCACAATACCGCTTCTGGGAATATAACCTGAGGGTGCTAAAAAGCACAGTAGAAATGACATCTGCTCCTATATGTTCATTGCAGCACTGTTCACAATAGCCAGAATCTGGAAACAACCCGAGTGTCCGAGAACAGACGACTGGTTAAAGAAAATTTGGTACATCTACACAATGGAATACTATGCAGCTGTTAGGATAGATGAAGTCATGAAATTTGCTTGTAAGTGGATTGTTAAATATTTAATATCATCCCTGACTTATATCCAGTATGCAATAGTAATGCCATCCCCCAAATTATGACAATCAAAAATGCATCCAGATTTTATCAAGTAATGTTTGGGCAGAAAACATGCCGCTGGTTGAGAACCACTAATAAAATGAATTACTATACTACTATTTCAATCATAACCTTCAGGAAGACTACATATTGGATTAAGTCAAGTATCTTTTAGGCATATGATACATATTTTTTCACCAGTGACCTTCATAAAGCTAAAATTTTTATTAGATGTTTCCTAATTTGACATTATCCTTACAATAAAACAAATTAAGTCCTAACCAGTCAAAATGTTATATTTCCCCCTTCTATGCTCTTTGCTGTTGTTGTAGTTGTGGTGCTTGGGGTTGCACCCATGGTTACACAGTATTCATACACTTAAGTTGTGATATATGAGAAACCACATAATATGGTTCTAGGGATCTCAATGGAAGTAGAAGTTACACTCAGCAACATGGGACAAATCTGGGAACAAATTCATGGCCTCATCCCTCAAGGCAAACAGTCTACCACTAATACACATGTTTTGGTCTGAGAGAGAGAGAGAGAGAAAGAGAGAGATAATTGTTTAAAGCCACACCCAGTGGTGCTCAGGAGGTACTCCTGGTTAAGTGCTCTGAAGTTGCTCTATAAGTGCTCATGGGACCATGCAAGAGCCTTTTGTAGTTTTATATGAACATTGAGATGTTTTTTATATTTCTATAGAGAATGACACTGAAATTTTGGTAGAGATTGCCATGAATTTACATATTACCTTGGCTAATAATTTCAACAATACTGATTCTTCTAATCCATCAATATATAATGTCTTTCTATTTGTTTCTGTTTTAATTTATTTCAGTGTTTTACAGATTTCAATGCAAAGTCTTTTACCCTCTTAGTTAAAATTATGTCTAAATATTTTGCTTTTGATTATATTGTAAATGGAAATGTTTTCTCATTCTTTATAGTTATAATTTTAGTGTGCATAAATGTAAATCATTTTTGTATGTTGGTTTTTATTTTTTCAACTTTGCTGTATTTTTTAGTTTTGGTGATTTTTGTGTGAAGTTTTAAGGTTTTCTAGATTTAAGATCATGTCATCTTCAGACAACTGCTTCTTCCTTTCTGATTTGGATGCTTTTTCTTCTTAAATAACATTCTCTCTGACTAGAGTATGCTTTCAGGAGTATGCTTAATATAAATGACAAGAGTGGAAACCCTATCTTGCTTATCTTCAAGCAAAACCTTCAGTTTTTTGCTGTTGAGTATTATATTAGTTGTAACTTATCATATGTAGTCTTTTATGTTGATTATATTTCTTTGATATTTAAATTGTAGTGTTTTTTGGAAAGGTGCCAAATTTTGTCAAATGCTTTTTCTGCAGGTATTGAGAAAATCACATAATTTTTACCTTTCATTTTATTAGTGTTGTGTATGATATTGATTGACAAGTGTATGTTAAGCAATCCTTGTATCCCCAGAATAAATTTTACCTGATCTTGATGTGTAATCCTTCTAATATGCCGTTGAAAATGTGCATAGACACACACAAATATAGTTAGAATTCAACTGAGGAATTTTGCAGCCACATTTTATGAATAGTTGACCTGTAAAACTCAGAGGCTTCAGAGTTCCTGGTTTCAAAATACAGTTCAATCAGATGCCCAGAATGAATTCCCAGCACAATCCATACAGTAAGAATCCACAGCCCCAGATCAGCAGCGTTCATGCACCACTGACAGAGAACATCCCTGCCACCACCAGATGCCTACCCCACCTGGCACTAGTCACGGGGTGAGTTCCTATACTCCAGTTCCACGTCTGGCCCCCACACAGACAGCCAAACCAGTAGAAGCCCTAGGGGAGCAAGTGGAATCATACCCACTGGTGAGAGAAGTTCTAGAATAACAAGCATTCTGTAACCCAACATGGCATCAGGAAAAGTTGTTAAGTGAATGAACTCATGCATGACAACAAAGGATAACAAAATCCCAGGAGGATTCCCGAATATTCTAATCTGCCTAAAGAATATTTTAGAACAACAATCCTATTGATGCTTGTTGGTCTAAAAAACAGATAGTTGAACTGAGAGTCAATAAACTTGAGGGTCTGGTGAAAAAAAAACAAACAAGAACACATTCCAGTAGAAATAACTGAGCTAAACAATATAATAGCAGCCGCAGGACCCGGCCGCAGTTTGCCCTACCTGGGCACCCATCATCCCTGCCTGCTGCCCAAGACCGCTGGGCCTGTATCTCCGGGGCGTGGCTTAAAGTGCACGTGGCCTCCTGCCAGAGCAGGGGCACTGACTGGAGTTATTTCAACCTGCACAAACCCTTCCTGAAGAAAGCATAGCCTTAAGCCTTCATGAGAGGCCCCACGTAAAATAGGAGGAGCGCCTGAGAGTAAGGAAGTATCCTAGAATAGGAACAAGGCTATCATCACCAACTTAGCACATGCAGAATCCCTTCTACAGCGAAAGAAAACTAGGGATAGACAACTACAAGGTGTCAACCCTATGCTTCCACAACAATATGAGGAAACAGCGAAAATCTCCTCCATGAAGAGAGGATGAAGAAAAGATTCTGGAAGCCTCAACAGGGGTTACCCACATATACAACCTCTCAGAAAAAGTATTCAGAGAGGAAATCTTCAAGAAGTTCGACATACTCAAAGCAACCATGAAACAGACATCCAATAAATTAAGGGAGGATATGAATGAAGCATTGGAACAGTCCACCAAAAAAATGCAGGAAGAAATGAGAGCAGAAATTTCAAAGCTACGAAAAGAAATTACACAAATAAAGGAATCGGTAGATGAATTAAAAATCTCAGTAGGTGTACTCAACAGTAGAATGGCTACAGCCAAAGACAGAATCAGTGAACTTGAAGATGAGCTGCAGAAAGCTTACATACAACAACAAATGATGGCAAAAGACCTTAAACTGGCTATAGAGCGAATCAGAATCCTTGGGGATGACTTCAAGAGGAACAACATAAGAATCATAGAGTACCAGAAGTATAGGGAAATAACCCCAATGAAAAAAAACACAGTTAAAGACATCATTGCTAAGAAATTCCCAGAGCTGGAGAAGGCAGGCATCCAGATCCAAGGAGCCCAAAGAGTACCAACAAAAAGAGACCCGAATAAAAAGACTCCAAGGCACATCATAGTCAGAATGACGAATGCTTTGGATAGAGACACAATCTGCAAGCAGCAAGGTCAAAGAAGGAAATCACATGCAAATGAGCACCCCTTAGATTTACAGCAGACCTATCAGAGGAAACCCTCCGAGCCCTAAGACAATGGTGGTACATAGTGAAAAAATTCAACAAAATGAACACTTCACCAAGAATACTTTATCCAGCTAAACTCTCACTCAAACTTGAAGGAACCATATACTACTTCTCAGATAAACAACAGCTCAGGAACTTCATAGACTCAAAACCAAACTTAAAAGAAGGACTAAAGGGACTTTTGTAAGACAAGGAAAAATCTTACAAGAACAACAAACCCCACAGAAAGATGACACAAAACCCCATGACAATAATCTCTCTCAATGTCAACGGCCTAAATGCACCAATTAAAAGACACAGAGTGGCAGAATGGATTCAAAAACAAAATCCAACATTCTGCTGCCTACAAGAAACACACCTGAACAGTCAGAGCAAACACAGACTCAAAGTCAAAGGATGGAAAACAATCCTGCAAGCAAACAACTCCCTCAAAAAAGCTGGGGTGGCCATACTAGTATCCGACAACATAGATTTCAGGTTGAAAAAGGTTATAAGGGACAGCGAAGGTCACTTTCTATTTATCAAGGATTATGTACAACAGGAAGAAATCACACTCTTAAATGTATATGCACCTAATGAGCTACTGGCTAAATGCTTAAAACAACTCCTAATAGACTTTAAGGAGGACATTGCTAATAGCACAATAGTAGTCGGAGACTTCAATACCACCTTATCACCTTTGAATAGATCGACAAGAATAAAACTGACTCTTAAGGAAGAAATAGAAGATAGAGGCCTAATAGACCTATACAGGGCTTTACACCCCAAAAAGAAAGAATACACATTCTTTTCCAGTGCACACGGAACATTTTCCAAAATAGACCATGTACTGCGCCACAAAACATACCTCAATAGAATTGGAAAAATAGAAATTGTATTAACTATCTTCTCAGACCACGATGCGCTGAAGATAGAAGCTAATCACACACAGATGCAGAGAATCAAAGCAAACACCTGGAAATTAAACAGCTCAGTGTTGAACAATGAGTGTGTCAGGAAGGAAATCAAGGAAGAAATCAAGAGATACCTCGAAACAAATGAGAACGAAGACACGAGCTACCAAAACCTATGGGACGCAGCTAAAGCCATGTTAAGGGGGAAATTTATAGCTCTACAAGCATTCCTTAGGAAGGAAGAAAGGGCCTACATAGATAGCTTGACTTCACAGCTCAAGATCTTAGAAAAGGACCAGAAAAAGGAAGCCAAACCAAACCGAAGGAAAAAAATAATAAAAATTAGAGCAGAAATTAACAACATGGAAACCCAATCTGAAAGGTCAATGAAGCCAAGAGCTGGTTCTTTGAGAAAATAAACAAGATTGATAAACTGCTAGCAAGACTCACAAAGAAATAGAGAGAGAGAGAACCTTAATAAACTGAATCAGAAATAAAAAGGGGAACATCACAACAGAAATCAATGAAATTCAAAAGATCATCAGAGACTACTTTGAAAGTCTGTATGCCACGAAACAAGAGAACCTAAAAGAAATGGATGAATTCCTTGACTCCTACAATCTTCCAAAACTGAACCAAGAAGACTTGGAATACATGAATAGACCCATTAATATCAAGGAAGTTGAAACTGTAATCAAAAGTCTCCCCAAAAACAAAAGCTCAAGTCCAGATGGATTCACTGGTGAATTCTTCCAAATATTTAAAGAAGACCTGTTGCCAGTTCTCCTCAAGCTTGTCCAGGAAATTGGAAAAATAGGAACTCTCCCAAATAGTTTCTATGAAGCACATATCTCCCTAATACCAAAAGCAAACAAAGAAACCACTAAGAAAATTATAGACCAATATCCCTGATGAACACCAATGCGAAGATGGTCAACAAAATATTAGCAAATAGGATCCAACAACTCATCAAAAAGATCATACACCATGACCAAGTGGGATTCATCCCGGGGATGCAAGGATGGTTTAACATTCAGAAATCAATCAACACAATCCTTCATATCAACAAAAGTAAAGATAAAAACCATATGATCATTTCTATTGATGCAGAGAAAGCATTTGACAAGATCCAACATCTGTTCATGATGAAAACCCTCACCAAAATGGGTTTTGGAGGAACTTTCCTCAAGATAGTCGAAGCCATCTACCACAAGCCTATGGCAAGCATTATCCTCAATGAGGAAAAACTAAGGGCGTTTCCTCTAAGATCAGGGACAAGACAAGAATGCCCACTCTCATCACTTCTGTTCAATATAGTACTGGAAGTACTTGCGATAGCTGTTAGGCAAGAAAAATATATCAAGGGCATCCAGATAGGAAAGGAAGAAATCAAACTCTCACTATTTGCAGATGATATGATACTATATCTAGAGAAGCCTAAAGCCTCTACTAAGAAACTCTTAGAAACAATAAACTTGTACAGTAAAGCTGCAGGCTATAAAATCAATAACCCAAAATCCATGGTCTTCCTATATGCAAACAATGAGATAGAGGAAAGGGACATGAAAAAAGCAATCCCATTCACAAATGTGCCCAGAAAATCAAGTACCTCAGAATCAGCTTAACTAAGGAAATAAAGTGAAACGTGATATTCCAAACATAGCTCTTTCGATTCCTCTTTGGGAGACCCGAATAGCATTCTCTTCCTGTTTTCAAAGGGCCCAGGGCTCTGAAGCATATTTTAGTGCAGGAAGAACAGTGGAGTGGAAAAGATATGCCTGGAGCAGGAGGTTCTTCTTCCTCTTGACCACTCCTTCGATGCTCCTGAAGGCGTTTCACAGCTCTCTCTTCCTCCTGCACAGCTCAGGTAGCAAGTTGTTTCTCATATTGAGTTCTCAACCCAGGTACACATAGGTGCTGCATTCGGAGATGTTTGTTCCATTGAGAGCAAATGGAACATCGGGAGATAGTTCATTTCTCATGAACATTGTCTTGGTGAGATTCAGTTATAGTCCAACCTTTCCACACTCATGGTCAAAGTCGACCAGCATTTGTGCCTCTTGGCTAATGTTTGGTGTTATTAAAACTATGTCATCAGCGAAGCGGAGGTGGTGTAGTTTCTGACCATCTGTCTTCACCCCATTCCTTCCCATTCCAGTCATCGCATGACGTTCTCGATGGTGGCACTGAAGAGTTTTGGTGAAATGGTATCACCCTGCCGAACTCCTCTCTTTACGTTGTTGATCACTTCCTTGTAAAATGGTGAGATCCTGGTGGTGAATCCGTAATGCAGCTCAGGGAGGATCCTGATGTACTGAGTTCGAATGCTCTGTTTGGCTAGGGCTTCGATGACCACTTCAGTCTCAACAGAATCAAAAGCCTTCTTTAAATCAAAGAACGTTAGATAGAGCGGCATCTTGAACACTCGCGATACCTCAATGAGCTTGGTCACCGTGTGGATATGGTCAATTGTGCTGAATCTTTTTCGGAACTCGGCTTGTTCGCATGGTTGTCCTCCATCTAGTGTTCTGCCAATCCTATTCTGGATGACTCAAGTGAACAACTTGTAGGCAACGAACAATAGGCAGATCGGACAATAGTTGCCGATGTCGTGGATGTCTCCCTTTTTGTACAACACAATGGTCCTGCCGGTTTTCCATTGGAACAGAAACTTGCATTTAGACAGATAGTGTCTGAAGAGCCGAGCCAGTGTATTGACAAGTACTGGTGGCAGATTCTTCAGGTGTTCATGTCTGACCTTGTCTGGACTGGGTACTGTACGCTTCTTTACTGACAAAATGGTATCTCGGATTTCAAAAGGGAGAACATTGGGAACGACATATCCATCCTATGGAATTTGGTATTTGGGCAGATGGACGTGGCTATCGAAGAGATCCAAGTAGAAGTCATGGATAACCTTCTCCATTACCCTTCTAGAGGATGTGATAGATCCAACAGGACATCAGAAGGCAGTCATCTTGGTCTTGTAGTTGGCAAAGGACAGGTGAGCATTGTGAATACTTTTCTCAGCTTCTGCTGCATTGGCCAACACTGCTGCTCTTCTCTCTTTGAGGTCTTCCTTTATTGTTTCTCGGCACAGCTTTGTGATCTCAGACGTTAGCTGGTGATTGCCTGAGGCTCACACCAAACCACGCAGGCAAACGAGTTCGAGAGTTCTCGAAGACAGGCATCTTTTTGTGGCTTTCTCACTCTCAGCATTTATCCCCTTCCATTGTTCACCGCCTCATTGTGGTGGGGGAGTGGCAATGATGCCAACCAGTGAAGAGTAAACCAACAGGTGCTGCCCAGAGACACAGGCAGGTGCATGTTTGTCAGTGTACAGATCAGTACAACATGCCAATCGACCAAAAACTTGCATTCAATAGACTGAGAGCACCTGTAAGGGCTATTAGAGGCCACCGCAAAAGCCTCCTACCCTCTTGGAGAGCCTGGTAAGCTACCAAGGGTATCCTGACCATACGATAGAGCCTGGCAGGCTACCCGTGACATATTCAATATGCCAAAAACAGTAATAATAATGGGCCTCATTCCCCCAACTCTGAAAGAGCCCCCAATACAGCAGTGTTGGGAAGGATAAGTAAGGAGAGGCTGCAAAAATCTCAGGGCCAAACTAGGCTGCCAAAACGAAGAAGGACTAAAATGACTGTGCACTTTTAACGCACGTACGCTGGCATTGGAAGCATCCATTGAGGACCTGATGGTGCAAGCACAGAAGATCATTGGACTGACTGAAAGGCATCGATCACATTACGCTGTTTTTTACATGGAGAAGAACTGTTCATCGTCTTGCTTGGGTGGGCACAAGTAATGTCTCCATGGTGAGACTTGTTACTGCTTTTTGGCATATATATAAATATATTTTTAAAACATATATAAAACCTGATATATATGTGTATATATGTATCCATGCCCGTTATCACACTTCTTTAAGTACTGAGATTTATAAATATATAATATATATTTTGCCTGACCAATGTCGCTGTTGTCCCAAAATTCCAAACGGGATCAGACCACCATCTCCATCGTGCAAACTTCTACTTTATGGAGCAGGGAGAAAAGGCTGCAAAGTTTAAGAAGAGAACAACCATCAACTGGGAGCTTTTTGGTACTATTGCGGGCAATATGGGAAGATGCTGCTGTTGACAATATTGATGAGGAATACGATCGACTGGTTCAGCACCTCCATGATATTTTAAATATATATTATATATTTATAAATCTCAGTACTTTAAGCAGTGTGATAACAGGCATGGAAATATATGAATATATATCAGGTTTTATATATGTTTTTAAAATATATTTATATATATGCCAAAAAACAATAACAAGTCCCACCATGGAGATGTTACTGGTGCCCACTCAAGCAAGTCGATGAACAATGGACAACACTTCTAGAGTGCTCTATATAATATATATAAATAAATATATCAGATTTTCCCAGCACAAGTGATATAACCCCCATATCAGGTAGTTCTGAATCTCCTTTGGGTGCAACTCCACAGTTTTTTGTTCTCTTAAAGAAGATAGGCTTCAAAGGAGGTCTAAATAATTTTTTTCTGAAAAGGGGCAGTAGAAAAAAATCAGTTTGGAAACCTTTGCTATGAACTAATGTAACAGGGTAAAGAACCCAGAAAAACAGCCCCATAAAACAGCTCAAGATCACACAATATGGTCAAATAACTTCAACAAATAAGGATAACTAGGCGTACACACACAAAAGAATTAAAATGTGTTCACTAACTTCTCATTGGCTTGCAATATGATGGAATTTCAGGGGCTCAGCTTCATGTCTCTCTGAGTTCAGCCATCTCTTTGCTACCAGCGAATGGCACAGTTCCAGTGCCATTCCACCAAGACTCTCTGTCCATTCTTTACCGCCTCCCTCTTTTTTGTTGACTCAACTCAGTTGTTAGTTTTGTTGTTTCTTGCCTGTCCACTAACTTTAGTAATTCATATTCCACATGAATGAAAATGCTCTGTCATTGTCCTTTACTTTCATACCTTCTTTCCTTTCCATTTTTTGGAGGTACTGTTATTGAAGTATGTAACTAACTATTAATGATATTATTGTGCATACATCATTGCAACACCACGCTTGCCACAAGCATGTCTCCTTCCTTCCACCAATGTCCCACAGAACCTCCCATCATCCTGACCCTAGGTATGCTCAGTTCTATAGATAAACTCTCTACTTCTGATGGCCCTTTGTTGTTCTTATATTATGTTTCTTTATAACCCACATTTTAGAGAGATCTTTTTTATTTGGAGATGGTAACAACTACAGATACATAGATAAAGCTAAACTCCTGAAATTTCATAAAATTGTAAACCCATATAAGTTCCACAAGTTGATTAAAATTTTTTTTCAAAAACTGTATATCTTCTTTTTATATATAAAATTTTTAAAAATCTAATAGTAGGAATAATTTATGCTAATCCATTTTAAAACTTAGAAGAAACGGATAAGTCCTACAAACACACAATTTAGCAAGAATGAGGAGAAGAAACTTTTTCAATTTTAAGGGAAAATCTGAATAGGCCTATTAAAGTATGAAAATTAGTTTTATCCTAAAATGTTAATGTGATTTTATGTTAGAAAATATTATAATATAGATAAAGTTAAGTATCTGCATTAATAAGTAAAAGAAAAAAGTCTCTACAGATGTTTCAAAAAGTCACCTAAATAGACATAAAAGAGCATTCAAAATAAATGAAACATGAACTCATTATTTTAAAAGTATAAAACCCTTAGAAAACTAGAAATAAACACACCTTCTTTAACCTAGTAACAGGCAACCATAAGCCCATGAATGAAAGTATCATGCTAAGTGAAATGAGTCAGAAAGAGAGAGACAGACATAGAAAGATTGCACTCATCTATAGAATGTAATATAACAGAATAGGGGACTAACACCAAGAATAGTAGAAATAAAGACCAGGAGGTTTGCTCCATGACTTGGAAGTCAGCCTCACATGGGGGGGTGTGTGGGGTGGGGTGGGGTGGGGTGGGGTGGGTGGGAAGGCTGCTCAGATAGATAAGGGGAACACCAAGTAAAGTGTGGCTGGAGGACCAGCTCAGGTTGGGAGATGCGTTCTGAAAGTAGACTACAGATTTAACACAATGGTCACTCAATGTCTCTATTGCAAACCACAACACCCAAAGGAGAGAGAGAACAAAAGGGAATGCCCTGTCACAGAGGCGGGGTGGGGGGATGGGATTGGGGGGATGGAAGGGATACTGGGATCATCGATGGTGGAGAATGGGCACTGCACCCTCATGGTGATTCACTAATAAAAAAATTTAAATAAAAATAAAATCAAAGCCATACTTAATAGTGAAGTGTTGAGAAGTTTGTCTTTTCTTTTATAGTAACTCTTTTAATGGTTTTTGTAAAACTGGTTTCAAGGCGATGAATAACCTAATCTATTAGTGGCCTAAAATCCTTTGTATCACGTTAAGTGTGGCCCCCCCAACCCAGCCCTTTTAAGGAAATTGTTTGCTTCTAAGATTATTTTCCAGCTTTAACTTTGAATCTTTGTTTACTGTGGCTGTTCAGATGTGTCTCTGAAAGGCAGCAGAAAGTTGTGTTCAGTTTTCTGACCCATCCAATCACTCTGTGTCAATTGGTGAGTTCAGGTCATTGCCATTGAATGAAATCATTGAGATGGAAGAATTTATTGGCATCATTTTGTATAAATTACATGTGTTTGTGACTTTTGCCTTGTCTTCTAACAACACTCCTGTAATGTTTCTTACAAAACTGATTTCAAGGCTATGAACTCCCTAAGCTGTTGTTTGTCCATAAAGCTTTGTATCATTCCTTTAAATCCGGATAATCTCTAGCTGGATAAAGCATTCTTCATGAGGTGTTCAACTGAGGTTTTTAAAAAATTATATCCCAACATTCTCTTCTATCCATTAGGGTCTTGTTTAATAGATATGCCATGCATCTTAGGCAAATTCCTTCTGTTATTTTACTGATTTCAATTTTTGTCTTTTAGGCTTTTTATGTCATTCTGATTACAATATGTCTTCAAGGTTGTGTTTTTTTTAATATGTGTTTCTTTTCACCATGACCCGTTACATCTCTCGGAGCTGGGTGTATTATACTTCTCGACTTTGGAAATCTCTTATCTATAATTTCTTTGACTAAAAGTTCCTTGTTGAATTAACCTTTCTAATCCCCTGAAACTCAGATAACTCATATGAGTCCCCTTGAAGTCATCCCTTAGTTCTCTGGTGTGCTGTTCATTTCTTTTCAGACTTTTTCCATCTTTCGTTGTTTTGTAAAGGTTTCCTCGATCTCATCTTGGACCTCACTCATCTTTTTTCTTCTCTGCTATTATCCTGCTACTCAGGCCGTCTGATAAGGTTTTTGTTTGTTTGTTTGTTTGTTTGTTTGTTTGTTTGTTTCACCTTCCATACTCTTCATTTCTGTCACCTATTGTTACAGTTTGTCATTTCTGCTCTCACCTTTTCTGGTGCTTCTGATACCCAGATCGTGTTTCTTTGAGCCCATTAAAGGTCCTCAACATGGTGTGTCTGTGGTCATTATCTGAGACATCGCAGAGCTGGTTGGCACTGGTGGCACCTTCTTTGTGCTATAATTTTCACTCATTGAGCTTGTGGGCTTCTATGTGGCTTCCCCGTTGTGTTCGCTAAGCTCAGAAGGTGCATCTTTGTAGTTCACCCCTATGTCCATCTGAGAGATTCGGCTGTGTGATGCTCTTTTCCTTCCCTGCCAGTCCTGAACTGCTTACAGGATGTATATAAGTGTGTGCAGTGTAAGATGCGATGAGTAGAGCTGTCAACTGGCCATGTAAACAGTCACATAGTTCAGAGTACAAGACAAGTGAGCAGAATTGTGGGTTGGGTGTGGTTGTGGGTCTGGAACACTGAATGAACAAGCAGGGAGTTGCAGCTGTGAATTGTAGAGGTCAAGCATTACAACTGCTCTAACCCAGGAATAAGGGAAGGAAATCCTGGGACCAGAGTGATAGTATCACTAGTAGGGTCCTTGTCTTGCATGCAGCTGTCCCAGGTTTGATCCCAGGCACTCCATGTGGTCCCTGGATCCCACCAGGAGTGATCCTTGAGCACAGAGCCAGGAGTAAGCTCTAAGCATCACCATGTGTTCGTCCCCACTGCCCAAGATAAAGAGAAGAAAATCCTATTTCCTTAGTTTTTAAATGGCAGAGTAGTGTTCTGTTGAGTATATCTACCATTACTGCTTTAGCCAGTTCTCTTGTGATGGGCATTGAAACTTATCCCATGTTTCAGCTACTGTGAAGAATGCAACTATGCACATAGGGGTGCAAATATAGTTTTGAATTAATGATTTTATATCTTTTTGATAATTCTTGAGCAATACTGCTGTATCATATGGAATTTTCATTTAGACTTTTAAGGTATCTCTCTGCCATTTTCCATGGGGCCTGCACCAATTTTCAACCCCCAAGAGTATAAAGAGTTCCTTTTTCTCTACATTCTAACCAACATCAATTTACTTCTGATGAAAGACTACCATTCGACCCCAAACTTATATCACATACAAAAATCAACTCAAAATATATGAGATAAGATCTGACACAACAAAATTTCTCTGAGGAAAAAAAAGTAATGGGAAATCTTAACATTGTTCTTGAGAATGACTTGGATTTGACACCAAAAAGCTCAAGCAACAAAACCAAAAATAGACAAGTGAGACTAAATCAAAATAGAAAGCCCTGTCTAGGAAAGAAAACAGTTGATACAGAAAAAAGACACCCTATATGAAATTCCCAGGCTCTCACAGAGTCAGAATCAGGAATTGGAAACCTCCCCCCATCTTCCTGTTCTTCCGCAGCCTGGCAGCCACACCCATAAACTGTCTCTGGTGCCATGATCCAGAGACACAAATAAATCTCAGAAGATGTCAACAAGCTGCAAAGATGCCTCCAGACCTCAAAGTCACTATCCAGTTAAAAACCTAACTCCAGCTGTGTCACCCTATTTAAAATTTTAGAATTCCTGGAGCACATTTCATACTCTACACTACTTATGCACTTTATGGGTGTAAAGTAGAAGGCAACAGATATCTCTATAGGTAGGTAGATAGATAGATAGATAGATAGATAGATAGATAGATAGATAGATAGATAGATAGATAGATAGATAGATAGATATGGATGGATAGATAGATAGATAGATAGGTAGATAGATAGATAGATAGATAGATATTAGCACATAAGGGGCAACCTGTAACATGTTAGTAATCTCTTAAACAAGGGCTTAATGGCTTCAGGGTAATATATAACATTCTTCACACACTTTCCATTCAGGAAACTTTTTTGGATCATTTTCAGTGAAATATTCATAGAAAATAACACAAAATAACTTATTTAGTACATGCTTTGGGGGCATATTTGGGTGGTGGTTGGAAATTCAAAATAATGGTGGTGGGATGGTGTATTGGTGTTGGGATTGTTGTTGGCAGATTGAATGTAATAAATGCTTGTGAACAACTTTAAAGAAATAAATAACATTTTAAAAATTTTTAAAAATTAAATAAAATAATTTTTAAAAGATACCCTATAAACTAGTAGAAAAATTACAAATTTGGTATAAAGTTAATAACAAAAAATAAGGATTTACTACCATTCAATAGCCAGAAAAAAATAAATAATAAACCATCCCCCCACCGCACCGGGGGCTATGGTACAAAGCAGGATCCAAATGAATGTCCCACACACATTCCACATTCCAGGCCAAGTAGGACATGAGGTGGCAGGGGAGGCAATGGTTGCTTCCTTCTTCACCCGGCTGCACTGGGAGCTGCCACCCTTGATATGGCTATTGCACTCAAGCCAGTAATATCAGGATACTCTGACATAAAACAGGGAACTAGAAGTCACTGCTGCAACCACCCAGGAGTGAACTAGAAGGGATTAGGGCAAAGAACAACATTCTCCAAAAGGTCCCAGTAAGTCTCCCAGAAGTTTGCCAATTCCCTCTGACTGAAGAATGGAAAAGACCAAATACGAATATAAGCACAAATCAAACTGATTGAACCTGTGGTGTGCTGGAGGGCAAATTCCCCCTTAACAACCCCAGCCTTGTTTAACTCCCCCCTTAAAAACCATAGCCTGCATATCTTTTATTTTCAATGAAGTGTCTTGCTTTATTGTACAGGGGTCTCTTAAAATGAGTCCTTTCTCCAAGATAAAGATCCTGCTTTTGCGTCAGGAGGGGTGGCCACACCCCACCATAATAAAATAACCTGAATGGCAAATGACTTGTATAGACATTCTTCAAAAAAGACACAAAAACAGAAAAAAAAAGTACTCAACTTCACCCATCATCAAGGAAATGAAGATTAGAACCAGAATGAGGTTTTACCTCATATTTTTTAATTAGGATGCTTTTTTTGAAGCTATATTTTTTCAGATAATATTAAAAAATCTGGAACCTTTACAGACTATTGGTGAGAATGTAGAATGAGGCAGTCACTATGGGAAAAAGCCTGTAAGTACCTCAATACTCAAAATAGAACACCTATATGCTCTAGCAACCCCCTCCTGGGAATTCATCCAAAAGAATTAAGCAAATATCAAAGGGATTTATGTTCCACTTTTGTGTTCATTGAGGCATTTTTCACAATAGGCAAGATATGTTAACAACCCAATAGAAGTATGGATGTTTTACAGCGTGGTATATATGTGCAATGGAACAGTATTCAGCCTTCAGAAAATAAGGAAATCCTGCACTTGTGTCAACGTGAATGAATCCAAATGTTTTATGTCACTCTTAATCTATTGCTACTACTACTGGGCCAGTTCTTAGGATGATTGTGTTTCCAAGATACCCTTCAGGAAAGTCATCAGGAAACTTTGGGAAAAGTAGAGACTTTAGTTTTAAGACCTGGAAGTTACACGGCCTACGTGAGCCACAATGAGGTCATGAGGAGAAAGAGTACAAGGACTTGAAATCCTATAGACTAAGAGTGGAAGGGGAAGAGTCATCTAAGGTTTCATGGGCTAAGTCCTTTTCTGGCGCATTTAAATCATTCAGCTGGGAGTCAAAGAGTAAGAAGAGAGAAGAAGAAAAGGGGAAAATACAACTAAATGGTTCTTTACACCAACCAGGATCTTATAACCAAGGAGTGGTGAATGGAAACGTAGCAGGAACTTGCTCTCATCTAGTCACCTGGCTGCTCTATGTTAAATCTAGCCCTCTTTAAGGTGGGTTCCCCAAGATTGAATCAAGTGATTGCATCCCCAAAAAGAAAAGTCAACTCTGGAAATTCATACCCTGTAGGATGCTATGCTAAGTGAAATATACCAGTTACAGAAGGACAAACATTGCACGATTCTATGTGTAGAAGGGACTGAAAATTGTTCAACTTCTACAGGAAAGAATAGAATGGGGGCTCCTCGTAAAGGGGGAAATTTTATAGATAAATAAAGTTCTAGAGATCTGTTGTACAATACAGATAACACAAAGGGGGTAAACTTAAGCAGATTTCAGAGCGTAGATCTTGTGTTTGTTGGTCTTGCTACCAAAACACACTACATACACATACACACATACACAAACACAATGAAATATTGGGAGATATTGGGTAAGTTTAATAGCTTGATTATGATGAGGGTATCAAAGGCATATGTATATGTCTAATCTCATATATATACACATATTCAATGTATTTAATTTTATATCAATTATATCCCCGATATATATCGTAATGCTGACATAGACATAAATGTAGATATAGCTAATGTTCACATTTATGAATTCTACATTTACGTTTATGTGTGACTTTTATTATCATATATACATGTAGGTTGGTTAGTTTGCTACTTTTGTTAGATTAGGCATTAGATTATGCTTGCTTTGTAAAGTAATTAAAAAATTTTCCACCCATAAGTATTGGCATAATCATGCTCTCTCCCTAAGTGATTCAAATTAATTTCTTATACAATACCTATTTAAATACTTTTTCACTTTCTTCCATTGTTTTTCAATTATTCTACAATTAAACTTTTAATTTAAAATTTCCTAAAAAAATAACCCAAATAAAACTGTTATGTTAACATATGATATAATTCTAGTATCTTTTTGACTTTTAAAATACATGGATAATTCTCTTTTATGTATTTATTTTTTTAATTTTATTGAATCACCACACCGTGAGATAGTTACAAGCTTTCATGTTTGGATTACAATCACACAATGATCAAATACCCATCCCTCCACCAGTGCACATTCTCCACCACCAATATCCCGGGTATAGCCCCCCTTTCCCACCCTCCCCCTGCCTCCATGGCAGACAATATTCCCCATACTCTCTCTCTACTTTTGGGCATTATGGCTTGCAACATAGATACTGAGAGGTCATCATGTTTGGTCCATTATCTACTTTCGGCATGCATCTCCCATCCCAACTGGTTCCTCCAGCCATCATTTTCTAAGTGATCCCTTCTCTATTCCATGTGCCTTCTCCCCTCCACTCATGAAGCAGTCTTCCAGATATGGGGCAATCCTCCTGATCCTTATATCTACTGTCCTTGGGTGAAGCTTCATGTGATGTTATTCTATACTCCACAAATGAGTGCAGTTCTTCTGTCTGTCCCTCTCTTTCTGACTCATTTCACTTAGCATGATACTCTCCATGTCTATCCACTTATCAGCAAATTTCATCACTTCATCTCTCCTAACAGCTGCATAGTATTCCATTGTGTAGGTGTACCAAATTTTCTTTAACCAGTCATCTGTTTTAGGGCACTTGGGTTGTTTCCAGATTTTGGCTATTGTGAGCAGTGCTGCAATGAATATATAGGTACAGGTGTCATTTCTACTGTGCTTTTTTGCATCTTCGGGATATATTCCCAGAAGTGGTGTTGTGGAGTCTAGTTCTTGGAGGACTGTCCATACTGTTTCCCAGAAAGGCTGTACCAGTCGGCATTCCCACCAACAGTGAAAGAGCGTCCCTTTTTCTCCACATCCACGCCAGCACTGGTTGCTTTTGTTCTTTTGAATGTGTGCCAGTCTCTGTGGTGTGAGGTGATATCTCATTGTTGTTTTGATTTGCATCTCCCTGATGAATAGTGATGTGGAGCCTTTTGGCCATTTGTATTTCTGTTTTGAGGAAACTTCTGTTCATTTCTTCTCCCCATTTTTTGATGGGGTTGGAGGTTTTTTTCTTATACAATTCTACTAATATCTTGCATATCCTGGATATTAATCCCTTATCAGATGGGTATTGGATAAATATTCTTTCCCATTCTGTGGGCTCTTTCTGTATTTTGGTCACTGTTTCTTTTGAAGTGCAGAAGCTTCTTAGTTTGATGTAGTCTTATTTGTTTATGTTTGCTTCCACTTGCATGGTCAGTGGTGTTTCATCCTTAAAGATGCTTTTAGCTTCAATGTCATGGAGAGTTCTGCCTACATTTTCCTCTATGTACCTTATAGATTCATGTCTGATATTGAGGTCTTTAATCCACTTTGATCTGACTTTTGTGCCTGGCATTAGACAGAGGTCAGAGTTCATTTTTTTGCATGTAGCTATCCAGTTTTCCCAGCACCACTTGTTGAAGAGGCTTTCCTTGTTCCACTTCACACTTCTTGCTCCTTTGTCAAAGATTAAGCGGCCATATATTTGGGGGTCTGTGACAGGACATTCAACTCTGTTCCATTGGTCTGAAGGTCTGTTTCTAGTCCAATACCATGCTGTTTTAATTACTACTGCTTTGTAGTAGAGTTTGAAATTGGGGAAGGTGATTCCACCCATCTTCTTTTTCCCAAGGATTACTTTAGCTATTCGTGGGGGTTTACTGTTCCATATCAATTTCAGGAGTGTTTTGTCTATTTCTTTGAAAAATGTCATGGGTATCCTGATAGGGACCACATTAAATTTGTATAGTGCTTTGGGCAGTATTGCCATTTTGATAATGTTAATTCTCCCTATCCATGAGCATGGGATATGCTTCCATTTCCTAGTGTCCTCTTTTATTTCTTGAAGTAGTATTTTTGTAATTTTCCTTGTATAGGTCCTTCACCTCTTTGGTTAAGCTGATTCCAAGATACCTGATTTTCTGAGGTACGATTGTGAACAGGATTTTTTAAAATGTCTCTTTCATTATTTGTATATAAGAAAGCCTTGGACTTTTGGGTGTTGATTTTGTAGACTGCCACTTTACTATATAGACCTATTGTTTCTAGGAGCTTTTCTGTAGAGTCTTTAGGGTTTTCCAAGTATAGTATCATATCATCTGCAAATGGTGATAACTTGACCTCTTCCTTTGATATCTTTTCCTTGTCTAACTGCTATGGCTAGAACTTCCAGTACTATATTGAATAGGAGTGGTGAAAGCAGGCAACCTTGTCTTGTGCCCGATCTTAGAGGGAAGGCTTTTAGAGATCACATTGAGTCTGTATATTGCTTTGGGGAGTACTGCCATTTTGACAATGTTAATTCTCCCAATCCATGAGCAGGGGATACATTTTCATTTCTTTGTGTCCTCTTTTATTTCTTTAAGTAACATTTTGTAGTTTTCTTTGTATAGGTCCTTTACCTCCTTAGTTAAACTAATTCCGAGGTTCTTGATTTTCTGAGGCATCATTATTAATGAGATTTTTTATATCACTTTATTCTTTTTTTTCAGATGTAATTTATATTTTTATTTAAAAATATTTTATTTTACATATATTTTTATTTTAAATGTATTTTTATCTGATAATAAGTCAGATGTAATTTATATTTTTCATTCTTTTTTTTTTAATTTATTTATTTTTAATTAGAGAATCACCGTGAGGGTATAGTTACAGATTTATACACTTTTGTGCTTATACTTCCCTCATACAAAGTTTGGGAACCCATCCCTTCACCAGTGCCCATTCTCCACCACCCGTAAACCCAGCGTCCCTCCCACCCTCCCCAATCCCATCTCCCCCCCACCCCACCCTGCCACTGTGGCAGGGCATTCCCTTCTGTTCTCTCTCTCTAATTAGCTGTTGTATATCACTTTATTCTCTTTAATTATTTGCATATAAGAAAGCCATGGACTTTTGGGTATTGATTTTGTAGCCTGCCATTTTTCTATACAAATCTATTGTTTCTAAGAGCTTCTTGGTGGATGCTTTAGGGTTTTCTAAGTATATTATCATGTCATCTACAAATAGTGAGAGCTTGATTTCTTCCTTTCCTATCAGGATGCCCTTAACATTTTTTTCTTCCCTAACTGCTATAAAAAGTACTTCCAGTGCAATATTGAGTAGAAGTGGTGAGAGTGGACATCCTTGTCTTGTCCCTGATCTTAGAGGGAAGGTTTTTAGTTTTTCCATATTGAGAATAATTCTTGCCATGGGTTTGTGGTAGATGACTTTGACTATATTGAGGAAAGTTCCTTCAATTCCCATCTTGCTGAGAGTTTTCATCATAAATGGGTACTGGATCTTGGCAAATGCTTTCTCTGCATCTACTGATATGATCATATGGATTTTATATTTTATTTTATTGATATAATGAATTGTGTTGATTGACTTGTGAATGTTAAACCATCCTTGCATGCCCAGGATGAATCCCATTTGGTCATGGTGTATGATCTTTATGATGAGTTGTTGAATTCTATTTGCTAATATTCTGGGGGGAGGTTGTTTTGTTTTATTTCATTTTGCTTTCTGGGTCACACCCAGCGATGCTCCGGGGTTACTCTTGGCTCTGCACTCAGGAATTACTCCTGGCGGTGCTCAGGGGACCTTATGGGATGCTGGGGATTGAACTCAGGTCGGCCGCATGCAAGGCAAATGCCCTACCTGATGTACTATCACTCCGGCCCCTTGCTAATATTCTTCTGAGGGTCTTTGAATCCGTGTTCACCCAGGATATCAGTCTTTAATTTTCTTTTTTTGTGGTGTCTCTGTCTGCTTTTGGTATCATAGTGATATGTGCCTCATAGAAACTGTTTGGGAGTGTTTCTGTTTCTTCAATTTCCTGGAAAACCTTGAAAAGAACCAGCAATAGGTCCTCTTTAAATGTTTGAAAGAACTCACTAGTGAATCCATCTGTACCTGAGCTTTTGTTTAGGGGAAGACTTTTGGTTACCGTTTCAATTTCCTTGATAGTGATAGATCTATTCAAGTATTCCAAATTTTCTTTGTTCAGTCCAGGGAGGTTATAGGAATCTAGGAACCTATCCATTTCTTTTAGGTTCTCTTGTTTCATGGCATACGGATTTCCAAAGTAATCTCTAATGATCTTTTGAATTGCTGTGGTTTCTCTTGCAATGTCCCCCTTTTCATTTCTGATTCTGTTTATTTGTGTTATCTCTATTTCTATGTGAGTCTTGTTAGTGGTTTATCAATCTTACTTTTTTCAAAGAACCAGATCTTGGTTTCTTTGATCTTTTGGATTTGGGGGAGGAATTCCAGCTCATTGACTTCTGCTCTGTTTTATTATTTCTTTCCCACTGCCTGATTTAGGCTCCTTTTGTTGGTCATTTTCTAAGGCCTTAAGCTGTGAAGTCAAGGTATTTATGTGGGCCTTTTTATCCTTCTTGATAAGTGTTTTCAGGGCCAAAAATTTTCCCCTTAATACTGCTTTAGCTGTGTCCCACAAGTTCTGGTAGCTCGTGTCTTCATTCTCATTGTTTCCAAGAATCCTTTGATTTCTTCCTTGATTTCCACTCTAACACACTGGTTGTTCAACATTGAGCTGTTTAATTTCCAGGTATTTTATTTGATTCTCCGTTTCTGTGTGTGATTAACTTCTATCATCAGTGCATCATGGTCTGAAAAGATAGTAGATAAAATTTCTATCTTCCTGATTCTATTGACATATGTTTTGTGGCCCAGCACATGGTCTATCCTGAAAAATGTTCCATGTGCACTGGAAAAGAATTTGTATTCAGATTTGGTAGGATGAAAAGCCTTGTGTACATCTATTAACCTTCTC
This sequence comes from Sorex araneus, assembly GCF_027595985.1. Taxonomy (NCBI): domain Eukaryota; kingdom Metazoa; phylum Chordata; class Mammalia; order Eulipotyphla; family Soricidae; genus Sorex; species Sorex araneus. The sequence continues at coordinate 37,502,330 of NC_073309.1, forward strand.
TCTTCCATTTCTTCCCTCAGAGTTAATACTTCCTTGCTGAGTTTTAGTCTTGTTGATATACCAAGAGGTGACAAGGGGGTGTTGAAGTCTCTGACTACTTATTGTGCTGCTACCAGTCCTCCTTGAAGTCTATTAGCAGTTGCTTTAAGTATTTTGCTGGCCCCTCATTGGATATGTATATGTTTAGGAGTGTAATTTCTTTCTGATGTACATATCCCTTGATTATTAAAAATGGCCTTCTCTGTTCCTTCTAATCGATTTCAGCCTGAAATCTATGTTGTCTATATACTAGTATGGCCACCTGAGCTTTTTTGAGGGAGTTATTTGCTTGAAGGATTGTTTTCCATCCTTTGACTTTGAGTCTGTGTTTGCTCTTACTGTTCAGATGTGTTTCTTGTTGGCACAGAATCTTGGATTCAGTTATTTAATCCATTTTGCCACTCTGTGTCTCTCAATCAGTGCACTTAGTACATTGACATTGAGATAGATTATTGTCATGGGCTTTTGTGCCACCTTTCTGAAGAAGTTTGTTGTGCTTGTGGGGGTTGTCTTATCTTATATCGCCCCTTTAGTCCTTCTTTTAAGGTTGGCTTTGAGTCTATGAAGTTCGCGAGTTGTTGTTTATCCATGAAGTAGTGTATCATTCTGTCAAGTCTGAGTGAGAGACTAGCTGGATAAAGTATTCTTGGTGAGTCATTCATTTCATTGAGTTTTTTCACTATATCCCACCACTGTCTTTGGGCTCTGATGATTTCATCTGATAAGTCTTCTATAAACTTAAGATATGCTCCTTTGTATATGATTTCCTTCTTTGACCTTGCCACTGGCAGTATTGTGTCTCTATCTGCCGTATTTGTCGTTCTTATTATATGACTTGGAGTCTTTTTATTGAGCTATCTTTTTGTTGGTACCCTTTAGACATACTGGATCTGGATGCCTGCATTCTCCACCTCTGAGAACTTCTCAGCAATGATATCTTTAACTATAACTACCTCATTGGGGTTGCCTCCCTGTCCTTCTGGTACTCTAATGATTTTTATATTGTTCCTCTTGAATTCATCCCATAGGTCTCTTACTCACCCTTGAGCTATTTTGAGGTCTTTTTCCATTGTCTGTTGTTGCCCATATGCTTTCTGCAGCTCATCTTCAAGCTCACTGATTCTGTCTTCAGCTGTTGTCATTCTACTATCAAAGGTATCCACTGAGTTTTTTGTTTCACCTACCAAATTTTTTATTAGTGACACTTCTGTTCATAGCTTTCTTGTTTCTGCTCTCATTTCTCCCTGTACTTTATTGACTATCTGTTCCACTGTTTCTTTCACATCCTCATTCAATTTACTGGATGTCCGTTCCACTGTTTCTTTGAGCTCCTTGAACATTCTCAGCATTGCATCTCTGAATTCTATATTGGAGAGATTGTATATGTGGGCTTTCCCTGTTGAGGCTTCAGGGCTCTTTTCTTCATCCACTTCTTGTGATGGGGATCTGGGCTATTCCCTCGTGTTATTTTAGTAGAATGGAGGTGGATCCCTACAGTTCACTCTTTAGTGTCCCTCTCTCGCTGACAGGGAGAATTCTGGATGAGGTTGGACAGTGGTGGTCTCCTCTTTCCCCTTCAATACCTTCCTCTTTGGTGCTCCTGTGTGACTTGTGTGGGGCATCTAGTGCAACTTCAGGTGATGTGTTCCTTAAGACTTGTTCAGATTCTTGTGTTCACTATTATTTTGGTGAGTTTGGGGAGCATTTTGGATTAGGCTAGTGGACTATTGGCCTAATGTGGTTGGGATAGCCAGGCTGTCCTAGTAAGACTTAGGTAACAAAGGTTGAGATAGGCGTCCAAAGTACTATGAGATGGGATATTAACTGGCAGCCACATGATTGGCTGCCACCCCAGAGGCCATGCCCCCTGCTATTGCTGTACCTGTTGTGTGCTCATCATGGGTTAGAGTTCTACTTTGGCACACTTCTAAAACCACAGGAGTCCCCTCTCTCTTAAGTGCTCACGTGGGCACTTAGCCTGGGAGGGGCCTTCCAGTTCGCTGTGGCTGCATCCTTGGCACACAGCATCCCAGAGGCCACAGCCCCTGCTGCCACTGTACCTTTAATTTTCATTCTTAGATGCATTCTTATATTCATAGAATCTACAGTTTTCTGTTTCACTAACTTTATCTAACTAACTAGTATCTTTCTGTGTTTATTTTGCTGGTTTATTTCTAATTTATTGTGAGTTAAATGTTTGATCTTTTTTTGATTCTTTGTCTATTGATGTGGGTACTTAAAGACTACGAAATTTCCTCTGAGTAGAGCTTTGACCATATGTTCTGATATATTCTCATTGTCATCATTTTCTAATTGTTCCTCTTGACCTAACAATAATTTCAAATATTACTGTTCAGATAAAAAATTCAATTTTTTATTTATAATTAATATTTTAATTACCATGCGGGCAGGATACTCTCGGTAGCTTGCCAGACTCTTTGAGGCCAGCAGGCTACCCGTAGCATATTTTATATGCCAAAAACAGTAACAAGTCTCACAATGGAGACGTTACTGGTGCCCGCTTGAGCAAATTGATGAACAATGGGACTATAGTGCTACAGTGCATTTTAATTACACTTTTGTGGCTTTTATAAATTAACATATCTGTCCACTTTTTTATTAGCGAGATTTATTAGGCTGATCTTTAGCCCCAATGTATACTATGTGTTTTAGGGTGCAATATAAAATCTTATTTAAAGAAACATCTTGGGACCAGAAACATGTTGGAGAAAGTTTAACAGTTAGGACCCATATCTGCCATGCTCCTTAATATAGTTCAGTCCACAGTACCACATGGCCTCCTGGACATCATCATCACAGGTGTACTCCTGAAAGTACCTGAGTTTCAACAGGTATGTCTCTGGAGGTTGTTGAGTCCTACCTCAGTGGCCATAGTGGTCCCCAGCACCACAGGGCCCAAGAAGCATCACATCTGCTGAACTTAGTGTTGAATTAGTGACTCAGTTGGCCAATTATCTATGAAGGTGACCCCCAGGCCTACTGAGTATTGCTAGGAATCTCCCAGGCAAAAAAAAAGAAAAAAAAATCTCCCAGGCAAAAACAAGAAAAAAGAAAGAAAAAAATCTTAATTCATAAAAACAACTATGTTATTTTATTTAAAATCCTCTAAATCTTTATAAAACTTGCTTATAAAACATATCAACTACCAAACAGCTATATTAAAGCTACATACTGAAGGGCTTTCCAGTATGACTTGACTGAAGTACAACTATGACCATTCCATCTTGCACTCCTACAGTTTGATAGCCATATTTCACTACAACGTAGTCTGGTATACAAGGCTCCATGATCAGCTCCCTGTATTAAAATGTAAGTTAAATGAAGAGAGGAAGCATATCTTTCTATCTTAATAATGAATTACCAGCCCCTGGTCCAGTGTTTATTGAATTAGTATAAGAACAAATTTACAAGAGCCAGAGCGATAGTACAGCAGATAGGTTTTGCCTTGCACACGCTCGGCCCAGGTTCTATCCCTGGCATCCCATATGGTCCCCCAAGTCCACCAGGAATGATTCCTGTGTGTAGAGTCAGGAATATGGGACATAAATAAACAAAAAATAAATTTACAAATGAGTGTGTGTACCATAAGCTCTTTATCAATAGAAATACAAGTGTTCTAACTAATGTCTTTACCTTCATTTCTGCTTTGTCTGATGCTGGTATTTGTTTGACCACTGTATCACTGTATCACTGTATTCCCGTTGCTCATCGATTTGTTCGAGCGGGCACCAGTAACGTCTCTCATTGAGAGACTGACTTATTGTTACTGTTTTTGGCATATCCAATACGCACGGGTAGCTTGCCAGGCTCTGCCGAGCGGGCTCCATACTCTCGGTAGCTTGCCGGGCTCTCAAAGAGGGGCGGAGAAATCAAACACGGGTTGGCCGCGTGAAAGGCGAATGTCCAACCGCTGTGCTATGGCTCCAGCCCGTTTATACTTTATATATTGGATTTTTTCCTCTGTTTTTCTTTTTATGTTCTTTTGTCTATGAAATTTATTTTCTTCGATAGTTTCATTTAGAATTTAAGCAGAAAAGAGTTTTAAGTGTCTCAAAAGTATTAGTTAAACCTAATACTTAGCTTCTTTTTTTCTAATTTTTTGAAGTTTGTAAGGAACTTGAATGTTTTAGCTAACATTGTAGTTAACACATTTTTATTCTCTTTTTTTTTAGTCTCCATGCTATTGTTTCTCCTCCAGCTACTTATTGAGCACTTACTAAATACTGGGGTTTTGTATTTGGATTGTTTGCTAAATTTTCACATATTATGACTTCTTTTCAGAAGTTAATTTTTAACTTTTAAATTTAGTTTTCTAAACAAGGTCTCAGTCATTTGGCATGAAATAGATCTTAAAGCTTGTCCTCCTCTCTCTCTCTCTCTCTCTCTCTCTCTCTCTCTCTCTCTCTCTCTCTCTCTCTCTCTCTCTCTCTCTCTCTCTCTCTCTCCATTTTTTTCTGACACTGACCGTGGTTAGCTATGGGCCAGACTGGGTGCTGGGTGCTGAGTATGCAGGGGTGAGGTGGGAGAGATCAAAACTTCCAGTAGTTCCAACTCTCCCTACAGTCAGGGACAAATCTCCCCTCCCAAACCCTTAGGAAAAACAGTGTGGGTGTGAGAGAGATAGTACAGTGGGTAGGGTGCTTATCTTGCATGCGACCCACCTGGGCTTTATCCCTGGAACCCCGCATGGTCCCTGAAGTCCACCCGGAGTGATTCCCTGAGTGCAGAGTCAGGAGTAAGTCCTGAGCACCGCCAGATACGGCCCCCAAAATAACAACAACAAAAACAGTAAAGAAAACAGTGAATGGGAGACCTCTGGACCTTTGAACAAGCACAGAAAAACTGGTCGAAGATGGAATGGCCGGGACAGATCCAGGCATCTGCTACCACAGCACCTGAGGGACTAGCCTTGGGTGGGCGCAAGAACCCGGGACCACAGCTGGGCTAGAGGGAATGAGCCAGCCATCCCTGCAGCTAGCAAGCCCCATGCCACCCTCCTCACTGGTGTCTATTCCTGCCAGGAGACAGGACGGGCCCTAAAGAAGTCACCTGGGGTCAGTCCCTGGGGTCAGATGCACCTCCACCACACCGGGGGGAACAGGGGGGCAGTGTCTACTCCCAGGAAAAACAGCCAGCACTCTGCAGATTGGAGAGAAAGAGGATCTTTGTGAAAAGTGACTGTGTCCACGGCAGGGTGTTTGGGCCCGGCGACCGTGGAGTTGACCACTTTATTAAAATTGTGATTGTTCCAGGAAAGACTCAACCAGGTCACAGATTAATAATTATCCCTGATGATCTTGAACATCGGCCCAAGTCCACCCATGAAGCAATATTGCCTCTCCCCGTCTCATTTATCTTACTGCTTATGGCCCCTCTGTGGTCGGCACCGTGCGAGCTCCGTGGACGTTTAATTATGAGTGCATCATAAATGTAGCTGACAAGGCAGAGGCTGTCTGCCGATGCGCGTGGCAAGGAGGTCGCTGAGGAAAGTACTGAGTGATGCCCCCAATGACAGGACTGGGCCGTGTCTGTCCTTCAGTCATTTCTCATGGTCCACGTAGGGGACAGGTCGGATGAGGTTTGGGTCCCTGCCCCCCCCACACACACACAACTTGCAGATGTGTCACTCATGGGTTCTAGCACCCAGCCTATTCCCTCCGACTCTTGTGCCTTGGGCTCTGGGAGTCCCTGAGCTTAACTCTGGTCTTTGTCTCTTACTAATATGAGTGAAGGAGGTGAGATTGTATCCCTGGAGAGTCCTGGGGGTCCAGGAAGCCAGGAATCCCCCGTGTCTCCACTCTAGTGGGGAGGGGTGTCCCAAGAACACGTACTGCTTCCTCTTACCCAGCCAACGCTTTCCCACTCAATCAGAAAAGAGAGACCCACAGCCCAGGAGGCTGCGTCTGTGTCGCATGAGCCACCACTCTGGGCGAGAGCCACTGCATGGCACTAATAAGGTCCCACGTCTCTGCCGGGCCCAGAGAGCGGCAGGACCTGGCCATGTCATGTGTCAACGCGCCAGTCCTCAGAGGGGCCGAGGATGGCGCCTCGCCGCCCAGTAGCTCGGGTGGAGAAGACAAAGCGTATAATAAGGGCGCGCAATGGAGGAGCTCTGAGCAGAAAGCTGAAAAGTAGCTATCATGTTGGCAGATAAATTCTACACACAATTATTCATTCCTAGCCTCTTGACATGTAGATTAATGAGTTTGATAACCCAGGCTTCTAAGAAGTAGATTCCACTCTGTTTGCAGGCTTGCTCCCCCTTACCTACAAAACAGCACACAGGTCCATGGAGAGAAAACAAATCGATACATGTGCAGTAGCCATCACTGCTCTTTTTGTGATTGGAGCCCTATGTCAAAATTATGACGTGTGTTCCCCGCCCCACCCAACTGCCTCTTCTTCCTAAACTGGGGAAGAGTTGGACGGGGGACAGTGGGCCTTACCCCTCGCTTCCACCTGCCTCCTAGCCCGTGTGCCACAGGCTGCCACAGTCTTCCCCAGGTGAAAAGTCCATCGTCCCCCTGTGCCAGCCCACAGGGGGCCCCACCTGGAGTGCTGTGGTGAAGCACACGGCACTACTGTCTGGTGGTAGCCATCACCCCCGTGTAGAAGGAGTCCTGTGGGGTGCAGAGCAGGACAGGAGGGAGGCAGGCACCCTGCAACGCCTCCAGAGCCTTCACTGAGGTGGCCGCCACACTGAGTTCCCAGGAACACCCTCCAACCAGTGGGATGCACTGAAATGCCAGCCAAGAGGATCCTGGGAGTGTCTGGCATGGGGACTCGGTGTGGGGGGTCAGGTACCAGCCCCATCGGGAGAGGAACTGGACTTGCATCTGCCAAGGTCACACGTGCTCCCCTTTCTGGGGAGTCTCTTGGTTGGTGTTTATATTCCAAAAGTAGTGTGTATTTTTTAAAAAAATATAAGTCACACAGGCAGGTGCTGCTTCTCTCACTCTGCAGTCCACGTGCCCAGAGCCCTCGGTGGCCTCTTCCACATCCTGTCTTGTGCTCACCACACAGGCAGTGGCCGGAGTATTGGGAGGAATCTCGTGACGCCTCCCCTTCCTGCTAGGACTCGCTGCCTCACCATCCTCCCTACCCGGCAAGTCCCCTGAGAAACGGGGCGGAGCTGCGTGCCGGGGAAGGAGAGCTGAGGCTGGTGAGATCTGTGCAGAGGCAGGAGGCACAGTGCTAGGTCGGGGCTGTGGGTGTGAGGGACTCTTAGGAATAGGGATAGAGTTGAGTGGAGATGATGTTCACCTGCTCACAGCATCCAGTGAGATCTTTGATGCTGGAGTGATAGCACAGAGGGTAGGGCGTTTGCCTTGCACGCGGCCGACCCGGGTTTGATCCCCAGCATCCCATATGGTGCCCTGAGCACCGCCAGGAGTAATTCCTGAGTGCAGAGCCAGGAGTAACCCCTGTGTATTACCGGGTGTGACCCAAAAATAAAAAAATTGACAGAGGGCAGTGTCGGAGGGTCTTGGACATTTTGGTGGTGGTAGGTGCAGTACAGTGAAACCATAAATGTTAGCACTAAGTAGCCATGTTGCCTAAACTATAGTAGTAATAATGAATAATTTTTTTAAAGAAGCAATGAGGTAATGTTGACTAAAATATTTCCAAGAAAAAGAAAAATATGCTTCAAATATGCATGAGATACTTGTGCTAACAAAAAAAATCACTGTGTACCAAATATGAAAATAATATACTAAAAAAATAATTGCAGCATTGTTATGTCCCAAGTGTATCTAGGAGATATTTATACTGAAAACGGCTCCTTTCGGGAAGCTGCAGTGTGGGGGCGGCCTGCACCTCCTGTTCCAGTGTCCCTACTCGGCTTCACAGGACACCACTGAGGGTGGTCAGGCAAGAAAACAAAACCAGACCCCAATTCCAAGGGCACCCTTGATGCCCACCCCCCTCTCTGCCCACCCCACTCCTTCTCGGCCGAGACAAATGACTGGCGAATGAACCAGACCCTTGTGGAGAAGATGAATAGTCACACACACACACACACACACACACACACACACACTCCTAGTCTGGATTCTGGGCCACTACACACACACACACATACACACACAGCCATAGTCTAGATTCTGGGTGCTGGACACACACACACACACACACACACAGCTGTAGCATACACACATACACACAGCTGTAGCACACACACATATACACAGCTGTAGCACACACACATACACACAGCTGTAGTCTGGAATCTGGGCCACTGGACACACACACACACATACACACACATACACACACCCCCCTCATCTGGATTCTGGGTGCTGGACACACACACACAGCTGTAGCACACACACAGACACACAGCTGAAGTCTGGAATCTGGGCCACTGGACACACACACACACATACACACATACAGAGCTCTAGTCTGGATTCTGGGCCACTGGACACACACACACTTCTAGTCTGGATTCTGGGTCATTACACACACACACACACACACACACACACACACACACACACACACAGCCCTAGTCTGGATTCTGGGTCCCTGGGTGTGGCCCTAAACCATTCCTAAACCTGGGTGGGGTGGAAGGGCCCCCAGGCTGTGCCATGGCAGAGCCACAAGGGATCACTGGCCCGACAAAGCGCAACCCAGGTGAGCTGCGGTGTCCGGGGGCGGGGGTGGGGTTGGGGGTGGGGGTGGGAGGCGGGTTCTCCACAGGCGAGTCGGGGTCCGCACCTGGCCTGGCCTCTCTCCCAGGAGCTTCGCTGATGTGCCCAGGAGGCCCAAACTGCGCTGCTTCTTTTTCGAATCAATTATGGCCACTGACTCATCTCTCTTACACCAGAAAGTCTCACATCTTGTTGCTTCTTAATCATATGGAAACCTAAATATAGACGCGTCTGCAGACGGGCGAGCTTCTCCCGGACTCGCAGCCGGGTGCTCTGGCCTGAGTTTCCCTGCGGGGATTGGGCAGCCTTGTCCCCACTGGCGCTGCCCAACATAAGGCAGCGGGTGTGCACAGACCCAGCTACCCCAGGCCTGCTCTGGACCAATCTCCGCCCCACTGCGTGCCCCCGTGGGGGAGTACGAGGCACCCGTGTCTCCAACCCACTCTAGCCCCGAGAGAGTGCCCAGGGAGCTCTGCAGAAACCTACAGCATCCCTGCACTCTCCGGCCTGCCTGCCTGCTGCATCTGAGCCCCGCTTGGCTTCCCTCAGTTCTGAGAGAGGAGAGCACCTGGTCCGAGAAATAGCTCCCAACTCTTCCAACAAGGTCTCCAATCCCAGTCACCCCCGAAGAGGGACTCACAGGCCAGCCGCCCTATGGGGGTCAGGTGAGTGTGGACAAACAGGATCTCACGCCTGGGCAGCACTGGGCTAGCTCCCAGCTCCACTGCATGCCCCTAACACACCCCTGAGTGCCCGCCCCACCCCCGACTGCGGGCAGAGTGCAACCAACCCCCGGGCAGTGTCCGAGCATCGTGCTACATACGAATTTGAAGTAGTTGATGATATTTAAAGACAGGTAAGGAGCAATTCCATTTGGGGGCATCTATCCCCAGAACATAAAACACCGTCTCCAAAGGACATACGCGCACCGTTATCCTTACTGCACTCAATAGAATAGCTAAGACATAGTCAACTTAGGTGTTCCATGAGAGATGGATGGAATAGGAAGATGTGGTAGAGATGGAAAACAATGGGTATACAGCTGCAAGGGACGATGAAACCATGCAATCGGCTGCAATGGAGTTGGAACTGGAAGATAACAGGTGGCATAAAGTAAACCGGCAGAGTCTCTTGCCCGCACGCCTGGCTGTCTTCCCCGGGGCCACTCGGAGGGGATGGGCTCCAGCTTCCCTTCCTGCCCTAACCAGAGCTCCAGGCAGCCTAAGACCACCGGAACCTAGCCACAGCCATGCTCAAGGTCCCTCTCCACACATTCGGACAGGCCTCATGCATGAAGGTACCGGCAGAGGAACCCAGGTGTATGTAATCCCATCAATGGCCAACATCCAGGGACTTAAAAGCAAGCTCCCAGAAGCGCGATATCTTTTTTTTTTTTTTTTTTTTTTTTTGCTTTTTGGGTCGCATCTGGCAATGCACAGGGATTACTCCTGGCTGTACACTCAGGAACCACCCCTGGCAGTGCTCAGGGGACCATATGGGATGCTGGGATTCAAACCCGGGTCAGCTGCATGCAAGGCAAAGGCAAACGCCCAACCCGCTGTGCTATCACTCCAGCCCCGAAGCACGATATCTTATAACCTACTTTTCCCTCTGGGAGAAACTCACAAGCTACTCAAAGCTACCTGTCCACATGGGACAGCCTCACAAGCTTCCCACGGTGTATCCATATGCAAAGCCAGTAACCAGCTGAATCTCATTCCCCTGACCCTGAAAGAGCCTCCAATGTGGCATCAGTGGGGAGGCCGAGAAGAGAGAGGCTTCTAAGATCTCAAGGATAGGTTACTGAGACCGCTCGCGCCACCCGATGATCAACGGGAGTTCATGATTCGTGATGAAGTAAGCCAGGAGAAGAAAGACAAACACAGGAGCTCACTTATCTGTGGAATATAGAACACTTGGATGAGGAAATGTAAAAGGAGGGATGTCTAGATTCCCCCAGGACTCCAGTGTTTAGAGAGAAGGACAGAGAGGGAAAGGAACCTCAGGAATCAGAAGAGAGTAGGGAGGAATGGGTGAACAGGCAGTGGGGCTTCAGTTTTATCAATAATAGGGGTGAGTGGTGTAGCCACATATCCAAGCACAGATTCAACAGCAGTGAAAACATGACATCTAAGCTGCAACCACTGATACTTTGTAATGTGCCTGTCAAGTTGACAGGAGGGGATGGATGGGGTGGGATTAGGGGTGGGGAGGGAGTGTGGGGACACTGGTGGAGGGAAACTGGCACTGGTGACGGAATTGGTGTTGCAATAATCACTGTATCACTGTAGCACTGTCATCCCGTTGCTTATCGATTTGCTCGAGCGGGTACCAGCAATGTCTCCATTGTGAGACTTGTTGTTACTGTTTTTGGCATATCGAATAGGCAACGGGTAGCTTGCCAGGCTCTGCTGTGCGGGCAGGATACTCTCAGTAGCTTGCCAGGCTCTCTGAGAGGGACGGAGGAATCGAACTCGGGTCGGCCACCTGCAAGGCAAGTTTACAATTTCCTGCACTGTAGCACTGTAGCACTGTCATCCTGTTGTTCATCGATTTGCTTAAGCGGACACCAGTAACGTCTTCATTGTGAGATTTGTTGCTACTTTTTTTGGCATTTTGGCATATGCCATGGGTAGCTTGCCAGGCTCTGCCATGCGGGCGAGATACTCTTGGTAGCTTGCCGGGCTCTCCAAGAGGGTCAGTGGTGCAATCAGTTAGCATGAGGTACTTATACGGCAGTACGTACAGAGCAATGCCAAGGTTATGAGTTGTAATATTATATGTCTAAAACTCAACTAACTTTGTAAATCACAGTTCTTTAGTAAAAAAAAAATGAAGAGAAGAGAGATAAATAAATATTTAAAAAAGAAAAAGCAAGGGAAGCTGGAGCCATAGTACAGTGAGTAGGGCAATTGCCTTGCACAAAACCGACCAGGGTTCGATTCCCAGCATCCCATATGTCCCCCGAGCACTGCCAGGAGTGATTCCTGAGCACAGAACCAGGAGTAACCACTGAGCACCACCGAGTGTGGCCCCAAAACCTAAATAAATAAATAAATGAATAAAAGCAGTGGGGAACAGATTTCTCGCCTCCCTTGAATAATCGGGTCTGAGAGTTCTGGGCTGGAGCAATATCACAGTGGGTAGAGCATTTGCCTTGCATGCAGCCGACCCGGGTTCAATTCTTCCACCCCTCTCAGAGGCCCGGCAAGCTACCGAGTCTCTCGCCCCCATGGTAGAGCCTGGCAAGCTACACGTGGCATATTCAATATGCCAAAAACAGTAACAAGTCTCACGATGGAGACGTTACTGGTGCCCACTCGAGCAAATCAATGAACAACAGGATGACAGTGACAGTGACCGTGAATGACAGTGAGTTCTGAGACACAGGAGACAGTAGAAGGCAGTTTGCCGTGGTCCCCAAACTCCTCTACCTTCCCATGCCTGCTCTGTGGGTGCACCCTAGAGGACACCCCCAGATCCACAATAGTGACCCTGGCAATCCCCAGTCCCTCCCACCTCTCAGCAGAACCATCATCCCGGTTTTCTCTCCACTCCAGGAACCACAGGTCTGGAAATCCTGAAGAGAACAATTTAAACAGCATTTCAGACAAATCCAGAACAAGCCATGCACAGATCCAAGGCAACAATGACAGCAGGAATCCTGTGCCCATTTCACAGACTGTGCTAATAGAGGCACAGACTTCTTTCTCCTCTGCCAGTTCCCCTATTCCTTAATTCACAGGATGAATGTCTCCCCGACGGGGGTGGGTGGAGGAGGGATGTGTCATTAGTGTGTTAAGTGAGGGAGGGGGAAATAAAGTTCTGATTGGCTGATTCAGGAATTGGGATTCTGGGCAGAGCTTTACAAAAGGATAATGTATCTTTAAGCCTAGGTGCCCTTCAGGGAATGTATTGGATAAATGTCTTCTGAAAAGCCTGTAAATATTCCATCGCCTCACTGTCATTACTACCATGAAATGATAATGAAGCATGAAAGAAATATAATTCCATATTCAGATGACAGCATTAGCCTCCATAAGCAAACTGAAATATTTATTAGTAAAATGTTCAGTATCTACGCCTGTAATCTAAAAAAAGGACAAAAATGTTTTATAATAAAAAAGAGATTGAATGCAGAGGTAAAATCTGGTTGGCTGATTTTATTGCTTATTATTAAATCCTGGCAAAACAATTATTTTTTTCTTTTCATTAGTAAGACACCCAAATTAAAACTATGCCCTCCGGCTGCAAGGCTTACAGTAGTGATTAAAAACAAGGACTTGTGATGCATGGGGCTTTTGACAATGGCATAATCAAATTCATTCATATTGTTCAATCTTTCACTGACAAATATTTTTACAGTGAAATATACCAAACAAAGAATCACATACAACAACTATCAATACAGAGAAATTAGGAAACCTTGTTATTATTTAAATAGCAAAGTGATACAATGTTGCCATAATCCTGAATACAAACATTATAGTGTAGTTAATTAGGGTAATTATTGCCTAAATTGTGCTTAATTGTCTTATACTGAATAGGATGTATGAATGAAGCTTTTTAAGCTTTTTTACAATACGTAAGTGCGACTGAACTATTTAGTTATAATTCAATAAGTTTAGATAGTCTTTCCTATAAGTCAGGAAATACATCTGAATACGAGCCAGGAGATAAACAGGAGCCAGAGGCCGTGACCTCTGTTTCACCTTATTGAAAAAGAGGCCTGGGAGAGGCATTTAGCCCGGCCACGCCACACAGCCTCTGGGCCCTGAGTGCACTCCTTTAAGGAAAGGGAAAGAAGAAAAAAAAAAAAAAAAAGCAGGGTCTTTGAAGTGAATGAAAAATTAGAAATTCAAGTGACCACGATCAATTCTGAAACACTGCACAAAATTAATTACAGTTTTGCATCAGAAGCAAGAATGTAGATTTCAGACAGTCGGTGTCATTTATCTCGAGCCGCACAATATACAAGGCGATTAAAAAGCCAAATCTGTCCCCACCTCCCGAGTCTGAGGCTCTCAGAGTCTGTGAAGTACAAATGATTAACTCCAAATTATGCAAGGGATTGTGCGCGGCTTCAGCGTGAATGGAGTGCGTGGCGAGTCACAGAAGCTGGAGAGGGACAGATTTGCGGCTCTTTATCAACCTCCGGTCTGGCCACCACTGACGGCAGCCAGATAAATTGCACGGAGATCTGACAGTGGCTGCAGAAAGCTGGCTCTGCAAAATCCAAATCTCTAATTTCTATCTGTTTTTAATTGCTTGCCTTAAATTTGCATTTTTATAAAATTGGTTGAAAGGATTTATTCTATAGGCTGCCCAGTGGCTTCTTGTGTCAAGTGGAGTTGCAGAACCCTGGCACTGGGGTTTGGACCGGGTGTGTGGGGGGGGCGTTGGAGGGGGTGCTGTTTGTTAGGGGGGTGGGGGGCAGGTGGAGGGTTTGATATTTACCAAGCAAGGTCAGGATCCCAAATAGACCTCTGTTAGGAGTACTCAGGCCCCAGGGAAGAACCCCAAACCAGAATAGCCCAGGTGGCACCCAGCTTTTGTCCCCAGAAAAGACTCTGTGCAACTACCCCACAAAGCAAGCCAGTCACACTCCCTCCATTCTCATGGGATCTGCTCTCATTAGCCGCCCCGCCTCCTTTGAAAAAGGCGGGATGTGCATGCGTTCAAAATACATCTTATTCTGTTGTCAAAACTCAGTATTAGGAAGGCTGACAGATTTTCCCCGACTCCAGGAAACCAGACATGCTCTCGTGCTCTCTCTCTCTCTCTCTTTCTCTCTCTCACTCACACACACACACACACACACACACACACACACACACACACACACACGCTGCATGCCTGCTTCATTTAACCCTGGCTTCGTAACTAACTTAACATAAGAGATTGCCAAGTGAAAAAAAACTGTCATTTTGAGATTGTAAATTGAGCCTCACCTAATGAACTCAAAGGTTCTGAGCGGTTGGCTCTGATCCTGGAGAAACGCTGTGTGTCCTCAAGCAGCTGTACCTGACTTACCCCAGATCTCTCCCTCCTGCTCCTGCTGAACCCCTTCAACCTCCATCCCTGGGGATTCACACACATTTCTCCCCATCCCGTTCTTTCACTGAAGGGACCCAGTGGTCTTTGGTACCCACGGCTGCTGGCCACGGGAGGGGAGCAGTCTTGCCTGAGGCGTAGGGGGAGAGCATTGTTTTCCTATTAACCCACTTTGAGTGGGGATCTTGAGACAGAGACCTCTTCTTTTTCTGCAGGACAAACAACCCGATGAGCCCTGGAAACAGCGACTGCTCTGGTGGCAGACTGGATGATATGGAGTGGTGGGGACTATGGCTAGCGTCAAACCCATGACTTGGGAAGGAGCAGCTGGGTGTGCCTCTGCTCAAGTAGGTGTCATCACGAAGAAAAGCTCCTCTACGTGGCCAGATAGTCTGAGTTTGGGGTGAAAACTGGAAATCTAGATTGTTTCAGAGAACCCCACCATTTTCTAAGATTGATTCTTTGTGTGATTGTCTTTTGGGCCACGCCCTACAGTGCTCAGGGCTGCTTCAAATTTGGAGTGTGTGGGGGGGCGGGGAGCAGGGTAGGCGGGGCCACTCCTGGAGGTACTCAAGGTTCTGTCTAATGCGGGGATTGAACCCACAGCTTCCACATACAAGGTGTAGGCTGCAGCCCTTTGAGCCATCCCCTCAGCTCCTGACACTCTCATCTTTTAAGTATCTATGAAAGAACCCCTCTGACGGTCAAATGAAAGGCACTGAGGTCAAATCCAACCTAGGGGCCCCAGTTTGTGACTTTAGGTCCCTACCTGTAGCTGCAAGCATTGTCACAGCTACAAAGAAGTATCTCGGGGCTGGAGCTATAGTACAGCGAGTAGGGCATTTGTCTTACACGTGGCTGAGCCAGGTTGGATCCCCAGCATCCCATATGGCCCCCCCCCCAGCACAGCCAGGAGTAATTCCTGAGTACAGAGCCAGGAGTAACCCCTGCATTGCCAGGTGTGACTCCCCCGCCCCCCGCCAAATAAAAGTATCTCAGGAACCTAAAAACAGACATCCCCTTCACCCCCACCCTCTGCTCTTGGACAGGACTCAGAACTTCTCCCTGAGTTCAGGACCTTGGAGAGCTTGTGACCTTTGACTTTGGCCCAGTACAAGGATCATCTGCCTGTCTCTTTCAGGTTCTGGAAACATCCTTGATTCTTCTTGATTCTCATCTTTGGAGTTTCAGAGAAATTGATTTGCATTTGTGTGCTGGCCAGCCTGTCCTAGCTGCCCCAGTCCTCACTGCCCTTGACCATCCCCACCCCCACCCCCACTCCTGTGATGTGCAAATCCCCACCTCCCCCCCCACCCCGCCGTTTCACTGCAGAGCCGGGTCCCCTCTGTAGATGGACATTTATTGCCATGAGCAGCTCAGTGGCACCTATTAGAGAGAGAACGATGAGCTTGGCCACTGCAGGCTGCCCTCAGGCTGCCTCCTACCATCCCCATCAGTAACCCAAACAGAGTGGGGAAACATGCAGGGTCCCCAGCCAAATCCCTCTCCAAAGCAACCAATAACTCAGTGTAGCAGGGAAAGTTCCACTCCCTGCTCCTGCCCTTCCTGGCTTCCCCACCTGCCCAGCTATGAGCACGGCCACATGTGAGCCCGTGCCTCCCTGGAGAGCACCTTGCACTGCATAATTAATGCTCCACCCCGTGGCTGAGAGATGTGGCCTGAACAAGGAAAGAGAAGCTTGGAGTAGCCAGAGTGCCTGGGGCAAGTACAGCAGACTGACAGCCTCCGTGGGTGCTCAGTAAAAGAGAAAGTTGAACTCACCTGCCGTCACAGGTGCGGGAAGAATTAAGTTCCCTGTTCGAAGCTGTCAGATCAGCATGTGAAAGAAAAAAAAAAAGACCACATGGTCACATGGTCATCTACACCATGAGTGGGTCAGCTCTGAGTCACCAGACTCCCCTGGGAACAGTGCGGTACCCTGCCCCTCGACAGGATATTTGTCTCTGAGAAACTGCTTCAGCTTCAAGATGCACTTCGGGAGACCTGGGAGACGTAAGGAAAGAGCTGTGCTCAGTTCCTGCCCTCCGGGCACTGCTAATCTAGGTGCTGAGCAGAGTGGTGAGAGACAGTGATCATCTGGTCCAGCTCTGAAGGTCACACGCTGCTTCTTGCCCTGTCCTGGTGATGGAGTCTCAGCAGCCAGCCTGAGACCCTGGCCAAATCCCCTGCCCTTAGAAGCAGGAGCAGGCTCTCTTCACAGGGGCCTAAGGCCCTGTGCCAGCACTCCACCCAGAAAAGGCACCCTTGGTTGAGGAGATGATGGGATGGAACTTGAAAGTCACCACTTGTCTGAGCTAACATCCCCGGCCTTGAGAAGCGGGAAACATAAATCATTAGCTAACATCTGTAAAAGGGCCCAGCAAAATGTTTACGTCAAGAGTTGATAACCAGGTGTTCACAGTATCCAAACCGCCCTAAAATTTTTAATATAAATACCAGTGTGTGAGAGTTAATAAAATGAGAGTTGCTTGACCTCCAACTCTCCCCCCTCTGCGTGGTTCTTTCTTGGTGGCAGCAGTGGGGTGGCTGCGGTGCCCAGAGGGGCAGGGCAGAGGCTTCTCCCCACCCCCACTCCCTCTCCTATAGGGAGTAAGTCCAGCGGCTTGAGGGATCATACTCCAGCTTGCCAGGGTCTACTGGCCAGGACTGACATCCTGGGAAACACCTAGATCAGAACATGGCAGGGAGAACAACACAGCTTTCATTGCTTGTGCAGTTTGAGTGTTGTGAAAATAAGCACCTCCCTAGAGGCAGGAAAGTCCCCGCAGCATCTTCTGAGCCTTTCCTGTCACAGCTGTTGGCCAAGAGCAGCCTGTTGCATCAGCAAAAGGCCACGGCCTTTGAGAAATGGTCTGGCAACATGTCTTTTCTCTACGACTATCTCTGTCAGGGAGATGATATTCTATAAACTTGAAATATCCTAGAGGAAACAGAAGGGTTGGATTTGGAAATCGATGAATCAGAGAGCTCAGGGTATAACAACTTAGGAGATCATTTTTTATGATATCACAAGTTTGAGTGAGTTCAGGCAATATTTATCTATAACATTTTCCACTCGGCGTCATGATTTAAACTGCAAGAATTTGCTATGTGAAATTAACAGAATGTCTATCTTGCTGTTGGTTACCCAACATTGGAACCACCGGCAACCACACACGTTAATTCCTCCAGTTTATGGCTCCTAGCAGCCAGGATGCCACATTATCAACTCGAATAACCGAATTCCCTTTGAGGCAGGAAAAGGCAAGTCCTCCACCAACACCATTTGGAGAGTCTGGAATCAGCATGGGGCCTTGCAATGAGGAAAGGAGGGATCAAAGTGGTGGAGTGCTTTACAGAAAGACTCACGAGCAAGTAAGTGGCTGGTGCCCCCTTCCCCAAGATCGCAGTGACAACCTGCAGTCTTGTCACTTGGAACAAGAAAATGACCACAGTTCCTTAGATCCAAGTGCTTCACCTCTACATGCCTAACCCTTATACCCCCTCAAACATACACACACACACATGCACACAGACACACACAGACACACACACACACACACACACACATGCACACACATGCACTAATGCAGAGACCACTACTGATGCTACTCAGGATTGTGGGACAAGCTTTCCATTGAAGAGTCAGAAGCATCAGAAGTGACTGTTCTGCAGCTGATCTCCATGCACCACTCAGAGGTAGGAGAAGTGCATACAACAGGGAATGTTGGGGACCGAAGATCCCCAGAACTTTAGCCTCGGGACTTCGTCATTCAGGAATTGCCGGTCAGAGCACCCCAGATCATGACCTTCATGAAATGTGGAAAATCTTAAGTTGCAGGTATGTTCTGTTTGAAAGGTGTCTACCCCTCTCAGAAAGAGTCTGGGGAACACAGGTAGCACGTTCACACAGTATTTTCAGTTGACCCTATCAAGGTCTCTTAGAGAGAATCTGATGATGCAAATAAGGTGATTTAGGGTCCAGTAAACTAATGCAGCTAAAACTTGGTCTATGAGGAGACCATTCACAGCCAAAAAGCAATCCATCTCTATTCTTAAGAGGCCAGTAAGGTTTATTAGAAAAGAAAATGATCCAGGAGTCAGAGCAGGCCACGGTGATGATGAATCTTGCCAGGTCCAATACACAGTGGAGAGAAAGCCAGTCCTAGGTCATAAGCCCCTGCCCTATAACAAACCTCCAACAGCCTGACCCTCAGGGTCAGCTTGAACTCGACCCCTGTTCACGTGACTTTTGATGTTTGTTCTAAGATAAAAGGTTGAGGAGGGCAGAGCAATAGCTCCGGGAACTCATGCTTTGCATGGAGAAGACCCGGTTTCAATCTCCCTGAGAAATATTTATTACGGCCTCAAAACAAAAAGAGGCCAAAGAGGTGGTACAACAGGTTTGTCACTTGCCTTCCATGTAGCCAACCTGGGTTCAACATTTGGCAGCCTGTATGTTCCATTAAGGCTTGCCAGGAATGATCCCTCAGCACCACTAGGTATGGCCAGAAAACTAAGAAACAAAAAAAAGAAAAGAAGAAGAAAGAAAGAAAAGAATTGAGAGTGTTCCCAGTATGAGATTGTTCTTTTGTTGTCCTCTTATTCCTTTTAAACAGGTATTTCTTTTTATTAGTTACACAGGCGGGGGGGGGGGGGGCTTAGGGTGGGGGGGCTAGGAGTGTGGGGGGGTTAGGGGTGTGAGGGGGTGGGGTGGAGCTATACTGGGATTCTTGGTGGTGGAATATGAGCACTGGTGAAGGGATGGATATTCGAGCATTGTATAACTGAGATTTAAACCTGAAAACTGTAATTTTCCACATGGTGACTCAATAAAAAATTAAAAAATAAATAAATAAACAGGTATTTCTTGAATAATGATGAATGTCATTATTGCTACTACTAAGGAGTTTTCTCCAAGTCCAGAGAGGGGGAGAAAAAACTTCAGGGGGTGCCTACAGGCTGAGAGGAGTCTCTGCCAACAGACCCATAGGCATTTTTACCAGAACTCTGCTCTGGGGACCCCCAAATATTTCCTCACCTGTCCTCACTCCCAGGTTGCGGGGAGTGGGGGGTTGGGGGGTGGAGAGAGCATCCTGACTCTGTGCTTCTTGGATATATTCCAAAAATAAGGAGGCACCCCCAGAGCAGAGGGACTTCTCTGATGCCCCAAGCCTTGTCTGGGGATGTAGGAGACTATACCTACTGGGCCCTCTTACAGCCACCGGCCACCTTACAACCTGTCTCTAGTCAGGGTGACATGCATAGCAAACCTTACAGGAAGGTCTAGCCTGGGTGCCTGCCTGCCTGGGGCCACAGATGCTTCCTAGGAAGTCGGGGTGAGAAGCCAACGCCCATCCACCTGCACGGCGCGTTGCAGCTCCCGAGTCATTTCTTCGAGTTTCTGCCACGTGCTTGGTGTAGTCGGGACTAAGAGGAGCAGCTTTGGAGCAGTGAAAACACAGCTGTCTGGCCAGTGCAACGCACTCACAAGTGGATCACCTGCAATAGATGTCTGACTGTTGATGCAGACACACTGCGACGTGCCCATGGTTATTACCGTCCACTTCCAACTCTTAAGAGGTTATATTGTTTAAAGATTTGTTAGCTATGAACTGCTTTCAGAAGGCGAGGCGTAAACTCCTGACTAATTGAAAAATAGCATTTTATCAGGTTCTCCTCTGATATTCTATTGTAATGGTCCTACTTAGACTCCTCTCAATACTTCAATAAGTGGTGAAATTAAAGAAATAACATCTTTAGGGCTTTGCAGAAAATGTGGCTGTTACCAATTTATACTGCTTTTTTAACCATTATTCTCTTATATTTCCCACAATGCCTCGGATCAGAAGCAAACAGAAACTGAGTGATTACCCCAAAGTGTGCTAGATGAACTGGAAAAAGTCTATTCAAACAAAGCTCATTAGTTCTGATACCTCCAGGGCTATGACAAATTAAGCGGCTGGTGAGTGTACTTGCAGACAAAAGGAAGATGCCGAAAACTAGGGCTGAGCTAGGCACTGTGTCAATAAATTCCCCTGAAAAAGGTAAAAATTACAATTGGAGCTAAAATGGAATCCCTTTAAGGAGCGTGTACAAAATAGATCATCCCTTCTTTCTTAAGTACATTTGTGAACCCGCCTGTGATGAATTATTGCAGCCTGGGAAGTGGCCACTCCGGAGGGGACGCTTGGCCGGTTGCTCTTCCCTGGCGCTGGCTGCTCCACGCATCCAGCCGCATCCAGCCTCCCACCCCTGCAAAGACTTGGCCCTGCCCAGAGGAAAAGGGTTCCAACCCCAACAAGCAGTTTGCACTCTCTCGGCGCTCAGCACCAGGCCGCCCTCCTAGCCTCCCCAAAGGCCCGTGACCTTCAGGTAACCTTGTGTCCCAGCCAAACTTGCTGCCGGCGGCAAAACCACTGTCTCTCCTCCTTACGGTGGGTGAAATCATTTCCATGAAGGAGCTTCAAAATCCTGAAAAGTCATACGTGCAACAAACCTGGCGCGCGGAGACTTTAATCATCCTTTGCCAGATGTGAACAAAGGCTGAAAGAGCGAGGCCTCGGGCAGGGTGGCCTGATGAGGGGCAGAGGCGGTGGGGTCTGTCTCCGGGTTTCTGGAGTCCTCGGGGCCATGGGAGGCCTCCTGGGAAGGCCTCGGAGATGCGTCCACTTGTGTTTTTGTCCTCTTGGGCAGGATTTCTACAGTGCAGAGAATCGCAGCTTGTAATTCCTGTGTCTTTAAAGTGAGCAAAGACGTCTGAGGGGCCCAGTCTTAAGGACAAAGCTGGGAAAAGGACCAAGTCTCACCCATCAGTTTTTTTTTTGCCCCCAGTGCCATTGCTTTTCCTTTTCATCTAAAATACTTGCCTCAACATTTTGGAGATGTCATAAAATTTCTAATTCCAGCTTCTCTGGAAACTGAGAAGCTCTGGCCGCCTGACGAGTGCTGCCACATGACCCAGCTCCCGTGGTGCCAGAACGCTCGGGCCTCCATTTAGAGAATCTAGGGCTCTACTGCCCCACCCGACGGCACCTGCCTGCCTGCGCAGCCTCCGGCCTCAACCACCATTAACCTGGGAGACACAGAAAACAAGGCCAGAAAGTGGGCATATGGTCAGGGCCCCCAAGTACACAGTGTCACGGCAGTGCCCAGATTTATCCCCAGTCTCAGCAGACTCCATGTTGGGCTCAGAGTTGGGTTCAGCACTAGGATCAGTGTTGAAATCAGTATGGAGATCCGTGTCAGGATGGATCCATGTCAGGATCAGTATTGGGATCTGTGTCAGGATCAGCTTCAGGATGGATCAGTGTAAGGATCAATGTCATGTCAGGATCCATGTCTGGATCCACCAGGATCAGTGTCAGAATCAGTGTCATGTCAGGATTTGTGTCAGGATCCATCAGGATCAGTGTCAGGATCCATGTCAGGATCCATCAGGATCCGTGTTGTGTCAGGATCCATGTCGGGATCCATCAGGATCAGTGTCAGGATCTGTGTCAGGATTCATCAGGATCAGTATTGTGTCAGGATCCATCAGGATCAGTGTCAGGATCCATGTCAGGATCCATCAGGATCAGTGTTGTGTCAGGATCCATGTCAGGACCCATCAGGATCAGTATCAGGATCAGTTTCAGGAAAGATTAGTATAAGGATCAATGTCATGTCAGGATCCATGTCTGGATCCATCAGGATCAGTGTCATGTCAAGATTTGTGTCAGGATCAATCAATATCAGTGTCAGGATCAATGTTGTGTCAGGATCCATGTCAGGATCCATCAGGATCAGTGTCAAAATCTGTGTCAGGATCGATCAGGATCAGTGTCAGGGTCTGTGTCAGGGTCCATCAGGATCTGTGTCAGGATCTGTGTCAGGATCCACCAGGATCAGTGTCAGGATCAGTGTCGTGTCAGGATTCGTGTCAGGATTTGTGTCAGGATCCTTCAGGATTAGTGTCAAGATCAGTGTCGTGTCAGGATTTATGTCAGGATCCTTCAGGATCAGTGTCATGTCAGGATCCATGTCAGGATCCGTGCCAGGATCGTGTCAGACTGAGGGTCAGGCTCAGATCCACACTTCCAGCTCCAGGCTTGCCCAGTTAGGCCATTCATCCCTCTAGACTCACAGTCTCTGATCTACCCCCATGAGCAGCCTCTTTCTTTAATCGCATACCCCACTCCCTTCAAACCCCAAAGAAAAGAGCTGGGAGGCAGGAGGGGGCAGGCGCACTCGATTTCTACATCCTGGCAACCTCCTGGGAGCCTCTCGCCTTGGCACACTCTTCTCTAACATGACTCCAGCTTAGTTCTTTTCCCCATTCCAACGCTGCCCCTTTAAAAGCTTAGTACAGGGCCCAGAGACAGAGAGAGACAGAGACAGAGAGAGACAGAGACAGAGACAGAGAGAGACAGAGAGAGAGAGAGCTAGAGTCAGGTGTTTGCCTTGCACGCAGCTAATTCCAGTTCAGCACACCCCCCCTCCCGCCCCCCACATTTCAGAGGTGACACCTGAGCACAGCCGGGCATGCCCTGATCCCCCTAAAGAACCGTGGGAGCAAGGGTCTCTGTGCAACTGTGCCTGCGTGGGGGCAGCACCGCTCCTAGCGCACCATCATTCTGCTCAGTGCCTTCACACACAGGCGATCACTTTTCCAGAGTTCTCATTACCCTGCTTCGAACTCAGGAAAGACCTGTATGAGTGCCTGGTTTTGCTACCAGAAGAAACCCAAAGAGAAGTTTTGCTTTGGCAACAAAAGGTGAAAGAAAATCAAGAGCCACACTCCACGCTTGTTTCGCAGCAGCCGTTCCCACGGGCACGCACCCCCCTCAGGATGGGGGCAGCCCCGAGCCGCTTCCCAGAGCTGCAGTGCTGCGCGGGCTGCACTCTGAGCGGGGTGCTTCAGCCTGGGGTTTAGGGTTTGGACATTCTTTGGGATTTACTTGCGTTTTCTCTGTCCATTTTTCTTTCTTTGTTTGCTTTTTTCATTCTTTTAAACATCTTTTTTTTATTATTTATAATTTTACATGTGATTTGGCATACACTTTGGTAAGTTCTTTCGGAGGGTCTGGGAACACTCACTTTTTTTTTTTTTTCCCTGTGACAATTTCATGGAAGTTGCTCCCTAGCTTTACATCATTTGGGATTACAGAAGGTACAGAAGGTTTTATCGGTATGTTCCACTTTTAAGTACAGAAAAGAACTGGGTTGAGACAATAGTACAATGGGGGAAGGCATTTGCCTTGCGTGTAGCTGACCTGGGTTCGAACCCTGAGCCCCACCAGGAGTGATCTCTGAGCAGAGTTAGAAGTAAGTCCTGAGAGCTGGTGGGTGTGGCCCAAAACAAAAACAAACAAGCAAAAAAATCCCAGGGAGAAGACCTGGATCTGCTTAAGCAAGCACCACTCCCCTGGGGAAGCTTGCCAGGGTCTCACACAGGCTCCCAGCTGTGTGTCCTCTCCCTTCAGGCCAACTGTTGGGATTTAGATCAATAACTGACCTGTGCAACAATCCATCTAAAGTGTCCCTTCTCCATGCTAGACTGCAGGTTTCACAGCAACAGACAGGGCTCAGTTGCATGTCCACAGAACCCATTCACCGCAGGCACTCACGGATAAGTATGAGAAAGGCTCATGAAATACTATTAAAATAATGATTAAAAATAAGTACCTGGTTTAAAAAAGAAAATCGGCCACCTGCAAGTTAGAATCATTATATATCTTTGTTTGAGATAAATTG
The DNA here is from genome assembly GCF_027595985.1 of Sorex araneus. NCBI lineage: Eukaryota > Metazoa > Chordata > Mammalia > Eulipotyphla > Soricidae > Sorex > Sorex araneus. The sequence continues at coordinate 37,526,833 of NC_073309.1, forward strand.
ATATACCTAGATCCCCTATCCAAGGATATAACAGGCTAGCTACCTAGGGTCCACACCTTCCCAAAAGAAGGAAGTTATCAGGAATGTAGTTGAGTTGTCCCCTGTGAACTTGTACCCCCAGAGAAGAATCCACCAGGGGCCATTGCCCCTCTCCAATCTAGCTCTGCTTCTCAAAGCAAATACTAGTGTATAGACCCACACCAATGTTACTGAGCTTCAAGATAAGTTCCTTGGGACTCCAAAATATAGCAAATGGCCCTAGCACTGCCTAACTCCTTTTGTTTCATTTTGTTTGTTTGTTTGCTTTCTATTTGTTAAGGAGGGCACACTTGGCAGCATTCGGTGCTTCCCACTGGCTCTGTGCTCTGGTAGAGTTTGGGAAACCATTTGTGGCACCAGGGATTTGAGCTTGGGTCACCCGCATGCAAGGCAAACACCTGAACCCCAGCACTGTCTCTCCGGTCCCTGGATTATGAAGTTTCTCCCCTTCTTCTGATCAGCTCCCTCTCTGCACAGTCACCCATCAACGTGACAGTATCTTGGAAACGTGGAGAGTTCTCTCATTGTGCAAGTAATAGATGAACAATCTTGAGGAATGTGCACATAAGGAGAAGCAGAATGAAACCACCCGTAGTTCCACTCCCCCTCCAAAGCAGCGGCTCTGTTAGTGTCTGGGGGTGATCCTGCCAAGACGAAGACTCCAAGCTTATATAGCTCCTCGGTGGGTTCCTTCTCAGTAAACGCTACCTTTGGGGTGCCAGCGTTCAGTCTTCTCTCCCTACATGCATTGCCTGGGTACTCTCTCCAACGCATAGCATCAATTGCCAGTTTTCTGTGATCTCCTCCACCGTATACATCTCAATCCAGCCTCATGACCACTCTGCCTAAGACCTATCCCAAATGTCATACCCCAGAGGGTACCCCAAACTGCCATAGCAAAAAGCAGGACCAACACGGTTCTGCTCTCTTCTTTCCCTTCATCTAAATCTCGGGCCTTTTGGCTCCTGCAGTTAGCTCTTTTGTATTTTATTGCTTTAATTTCGCCTTTTTAAAGAAAAGGGCGTATTGAAATGGGATGCAGCAAGACGACCCAGCCTGTGAACAGCTCTTCAAATCTGCACCCTGGATCCAGGCCCTAACTGCACCCCTCAGTCACCACCCTGCCGAAGCCACTCACTCTCACCCCTCCCAGGTCCAGCACCTCCAGCAGGGCACGTTGGGCACTGCAGGAAGCCCCTCATCCTGGGTACCGGGAGATAGATGCCTGACAAGGGTGCAAAGCAGGAAAGTGGGGGAGATGCTGCCCACTGGTTGCACTCGGGTCCAGAGAAAACAGGAGAAGATGGGAGGGAGCCAAGCGTACAATTCCTCTCTTCCCCCTCGCTCACCGACTACTCTGAGACAAGGTTGCTGCACACAGCCCATCTGGAGAAGACAGCAGAGCCAAGCAGGGCCACCTGCTGAGCCACCTGCCGCATCTCTCCCAGGCCAGCTCAGCGCCGCACAGCTTGGAGTTGGGTGCTCAGTGCAAGCCCCAGCGTCGCTTCCTCCCTCTGGTCCCCTTCCCCTCCCCATGCACACTGTCCACAGCCTGCGCCTTCCAAATAAAGTAGCAGCACTTTCATCCCCTGCCTGAAGCTCGATTTTCTAGAAAGCCTGGACTATAGTGGATGGGTTGGCTCCTGGACTTCCTGTTGCGTCCTCTTGTTTTCTCTGTTCTCACTTGCTATCAGATGCATTTGGTTTCCGAATACAAATTCTCCATCACTAGTTCCCCTTAACTGCTATGACCCATTCCATTGTCCAGATGAACTTTCCCAGCAGTTAAATTCTAAAAGGGAGGCAGAGGGGGAGCCTATTTTCAACTTCATATTTTACAACCTTATAATCTCCATTTCTATCTTATCTTTTCCAAGTTTGATACAAATACTTATTATGCACTTGGGTTTAAGAACCGTTCCTGGAGACCCTGTGATCCCAAGGGCAGGCAGGAAGTCTAGATGGGAAATACATGAGAATAATAAACAACTCATTAACCGCTAGGTCAGAGGTCTATGTTCTTGTCCCTGCTTTACACGGAGCCTGGCTGGGAGAGCCACAGCACCCATGAGGAAAAGACCAGGGGGGTCTGAGTTAGAACCAAAGTCCCCAGGACCCCAATCCCAAACTCTAAACTCACCAGCAAGCATTGCTGATGACAAGATAGTGGGAACTAAGAGGCAGGGAGTGGGACTGAGAAGAGGTGAGGACAGGATCTGATTCCAGGAGACAGAACCATACCTGTAGCAATTCTAAACTGAAGTTGGATCCCAGGAGGCAATCTGGAGCATCCAGACCCCAGTGGACAGCAAGTCTACAACAAGTACTCAAAAGTCTCTCTCTGTGGCTCCAGAGAGACGATTCCAGGAAGGCTGGCTACACCCCACCCTGGTTTGCTGGGAAATTTTAAGTACATTAAAATCTTTCATTTTATTGAGCTTATCAAAATAAAAATTTGACTTCAGATCAATCCCTCTTACTATGGAGGGGGACTGTGTGCCTTTGAAAATCATTTCAGCCGAGAGAAATGTACAGTCAGAGAAATAGTACGGAGAAGTTAAGGCACTTGCCTTGCATGTGACTTCTTTGACTGGCCCTGTTTGGACCCCATCACTGACTGCAGAGGGTCCCCTGGACACCACGAAAGACCACTCCTGAGCTCAGAGCCAGGAAAAGCCCCTGATCACCACAGGGCCTAACTCTAAAACTCAAAAACCTAAAAATAAATAAAATGGTTTCATCATGTACGAATGGCCAAAAGGCACATGAAAAAGTGCTCTACATCATTAATCATCAGGGAGATGCAGATCAAAACAACCATGAGATACCACCTCACACCACAGAGACTGGCACACATCCAAAAGAACAAAAGCAACCGCTGTTGGAGAAGATGGGGGGAGAAAGGGACCCCTCTACACTGCTGATGGGAACATCGACTGGTTCAGCCCCTTTGGAAAACAATATGGACAATTCTCAAAAAATTAGAAATTGAGCTCCCATTTGACCCAGCAATACCACTGCTGGGAATATATCCCAGAGAAGAAAAAAAGTATAGTCGAAATGACATTTGCACTTATATGTTCATCACAGCGCTGTTTACAATAGCCAGAATCTGGAAAAAACCCGAGTGCCCTAGAACAGATGACTGGTTGAAGAAACTTTGGTACACCTATACAATGGAATACTATGCATCTGTTAGAAAAGATGTAGTCATGAACTTTGCATATAAGTGAATCAACATGGAAAGTATCATGCTAAGTGAAATGAGTCAGAAAGAAAGAGACGGACATAGAAAGATTTCACTCATATGTGGAGTATAAAGTAGCTGAGAGGTATAAGTTTACAATGATGCAATTTCTGGCAGATATTTCTCTGGACTTAGTTACTAAAATGCTAAAATACAGAAATCCAAGCCCGTGCGGCTGCTAGTGTGGCCTCTCGACCTCATATCTCTTCATTCTCAGCAATGGAAAACAAATTATCAAATGCTTTCTTTTCAGCAGGTCGACTTTAGGGGGGAGAAACTCCAAATCAATAATAGTGAGTTTTTTGTTAAAATATTGAATGTAATCAAAGTAAAGTGAAAGTAAAGTAAAATTTACCAGTTACACATGCGGGCTGGGGGGCTGGAGAGGTGGGGGGAAGGGGGAGGTATACTGTGATTCTTGGTGGTGGAATATGTGCACTGGTGAAGGGATGGATCAGCATGGAAAGTATCATGCTAAGTGAAATGAGTCAGAAAGAGAGGGACAGACATAGAAAGATTGCACTCAGCTGTGGAATATAGAATAACAGAGTAGGAGACTAACACCCAAGAATAGTAGAAATAAGGACCAGGAGGTTGACTCCATGGCTTGGAAGCTGGTCTCACATTCTGGGGAGAGGGCAGCTCGGATAGAGAAGGGAACACCAAGTAAAATGGGTTGGCGACCATGTGGGGGGAAGGGTGATCCATGCTGAATGTAAACTAGAGACTGAACACGTGGCCACTCAACACCTTTATTGCAAACCACAACACCTAATTAGAGAGAGAACAAAAGGGAGTACCCTGCCACAGCAGCAGGGTGGGGTGGGGGGAGAAGGGATGGTGGGGGATGGGGAGGGATTCTGGGTTTATTTGGGGTGGAGAATGGGCATTGGTGAAGGGATGGGTTCTCAAACTTTGTGTGAGGGAATCATGAGCACTAAAATGTATAAATCTGTAACTGTACCCTCACGGTGACTCACTAATTAAAAAATAAATAAATCTAAAAAAAATAAAATAATAAAATTAAAGAAAAAAATGGTTTCATCATGGCAGCTGAGATAACTCAGGGATTAGAACCACATTTTGCATGTGGCTGGTCCTGGTTCAATCCCCAGCCCCGCAGGGCCCGAACAGCACCACATCCTCAAGTCCTTGCATTGACCTTATCCAGCCCAACTGGTCAAGAATCGCTGTCAGGGAGGACCAGGCCCCCTGCATGCCAAGGGCTCCAGCAGGAAAATGTTTCCATCAAAATCAGCTCACAGAGCGATATCACACAGGAACTTAGTGACTAACCCCCCTCCATGGACAGAAACGTTCTCCCCGCAATACCAAGCAGCTGTCACGGTGCCTCGAGCATCCTGGGTGCTCCTGTGAATGAATGAGTCAGTCAGTCAATATATCAATTGGGACACTGAGGAGAGCCAGAGACAACAACGGTCGTGCAAGCAAAGTTCTATGGAAATGTCGGGTGGGAGCAGCTGGCGTCGTAGAGCAGGTGACATGCTGAGCAGGGAGGAAGGGACAGCCACGTTTAGAGGACCAGCCTCTTTCCCAAATGCCCGCTTGGGGGGTCTAGGTCAGGCTTTCCCCCCATCCCAGAGGCTGATGAAAATATTCAACAGTGATTCCTCATGTCTGGGCATCCGCAGAAACAAGGGCAGCTTCTGAGAGTGAATGATAGGAAAACAAATGACACCTTGGGGGTAGGGTCTTGAAACAGTGGCCACAGAAGTCTTTGGAAGACATCCTGACTTCGATGTCTGAGGCAGGATGGAAACATCTTTCCACAGGCCTGGGGCTGGTGCCCTGGGCACGCTGTCGGCCTGCAGAGGCCCAAGGTCAATATGTCACAGACTGTAGAGCAGGATAGGAGATGAGAGAGCAAAGGTGGGTGAAAGGATGGGTGAACGAGCTTAAAGATGGGCAGTGAGGAGGCATAAGGGCATCTAAAGAGATTCCGAATGCCCACATCGTCTTCAGAAAACAGGCGCAGGGGCTGGAGCGATAGCACAGCGGGGAGGGCATTTGCCTTGCACGCGGCCAACCCGGGTTCGATTCCCAGCAGCCCATATGGTCCCCTGAGCACCACCAGGAGTAATTTCTGAATGCATGAGCCAGGAGTAACCCCTGTGCATTGCTGGGTGTGACCCAAAAATAAAAAGAAAAAGAAAACAGGCTCAGAGAGCTGTATCCGTCCAGCAGGCTCTGACGGCAGGCTTCCTCCAGGCCAGGGGCTGCTACAGGGGCCGCGACTCAGAGCTCTGGGTTCCTGTGACTGGATCCCACTTCCCCAAACTCACCCATTGAGTCCTAACCCCCTGATGTGACTGTATCAGTGTTTGCAGGGTGAGGAGCTGTGCTTGTGTGGTATGCGGAGAGTGAGCTATGTCCATATGTAGAGTTTGAAGGCGCGTTTACCTGTGTACAGTGCGAAGCTGCATTTGCAGGCCAGGCAGCGGCTTTACCTGAACCAACCACAAGCCCCGTCCCCGGCAGGAGCTGCATTTCCCCTCTGCCAGTCCCTGTCTGGGGTGGGGGGGGGGGGCTGCGGAGGTTCTGCTTCCTGTGGGCCTCCTGCTCTAGCACGTCTGCCGCCAGGGGACGTGTGGGGGCCTCCCGGTGTCCCCAGAGAGCTGGCCGGCTGCCTCTGGGAAGTGCCTCTCTCCCATCACCCTGCCCTGCCCCTGCCCGCCAGCTCCAAGAGCCAAGGAGCCTCCTGGGCCATGAGCAACACAGAGGCCAGACAGAGCACAGCGGGTGGAGCAAGAGAGGACTCGGGACAAGGAAACGATCAGTGAAGGGAACTTGAAAAGGCTGCACAGAGGCTCTCGGGAGCAGACTGGTCTCTAGCCAGAGAGTCACTCTCTTCCCAGTGCTCCTTTCCTTCCTCCTCAGTCCAGGTGGCCCCGGTCTGCCTGGTGGACAATGGCTCTATATAGGTGCTCCTGCCAGGCGTGGCCCCTGGGGCCCCCCAGACCTTGGGCCCCCTGCCCTTTGCGAGTGAGTGGCTGAGATAAGGCCTCTAGGCCAGGCGCCCCTCCTGCCCAGCTCTGCACCATCCAAGCACTGACCCTGCCCCCATCATAGCCCACGGACCCGGCGACCCTGTCTGTCGTCCAAGCAGGCGACACCGAAGGCAGGCGAGAGGGGACTCCACACTGCTCCCCACAACAACCCCGGGAGGTGCCTCGGTGAGCACAGGGGCAGTCAGACGTCTGAGCACTCAGAAACCAGGCCTGGATCCCCAGGGAGATGCACGGAGTCTCCTGTCTCTAGATCCAGGGGTGACACACACAGAGACACAGCGAGGCCCACGGCAGGCTGCGCCTGAGACTCAGCCACACGCCCCGCTGGGCTCAGTGCTCACTGAGTGTGTACGCACCCCACACCCTCTCTCGACCCAAGGCCCGGGTTGGGGCGTGCTGAGCTCCCCAAGCCCCAGGAGTGAGGGTGAGGCAAAGAGGGGCCTGTCATGGAGGATGAGGGGCTCTGCGCACAGGGTGGAAGGTCTGTGAGCCTCCAAGCCCAAGGCCCAGTTTCAGATCCACCTCCACACCTGCTCCCTGGCCCAGCCCAGACCAGTTTGCTCCTCCAGGGAGTGACGATTGGCTGACCCAGGGGCAGGAGGTGGGGAATTCTCCCTCTTCTGGAAGTAGAGCAGTCAACCAGGCTGGCGGGGTGGCTGTGACCCCAAAGGACAGCTGCAGAGTTGAGACAAAATTCATGGATGCCCCAAAGGCCACAAACCTTTTATGTGAGTCTCACCCAGCCCCTTGGGATAAGCATGCCTCCCACAAACCATCACCTCCCGGTCATTGTGTCAGGCACTGTCTCTCTCTGCACCCCAGCGGGCATCTTCTCTTGGAGTTCTGGGGGGAGGGGGCAGCTTTCTATTAGCAGAGAAACACAAGCACTAAGGCACCAGTGCCTAAAACCCATTGGATTGGCAGCTTTGACTGAGGTCTAGCAGGGTTTGGTCGCAGACCATGAGACAGACACACGTAAGGAAATAGATAAATACACGTGGACTGTCCAAGCTTTGCCATAGCCTGGGCAGCCCTCAGTGATTTCACAGGCAGGCCATTTATTCCCCAGCCACCGCCACCTTCCCAGCCTCCCAACAAGAATGCCGTTGTTTCAGAGACATGAAGGACAGTAAGTCCATCATCATTCAATAGGTACGTGGAGGTCGGAGGCTGGGATATTTTACATAGCTATCAGAAGACAGAGGAATCGAACCCGGGTTGGCCATGTGCAAGGACTGGAGCGATAGCACACGGGTAGGGCATTTGCCTTGCATGCTGCCAACCCGGGTTTGATTCCTCCGTCCCTCTCAGAGAGCCCGGCAAGCTACCGAGAGTATTCCACCTGCATGGCAGAGCCTGGCAAGCTCCCCATGGAGTATTCGATGTGCCAAAAACAGTAACAAGTCTCACAAAGGAGATGTTACTGGTGCCCACTCGAGCAAATCGACAGTGCTACGGTGCTATCCGAAGACACCCTTAAAATAGAGACTAAAATCCTGACCGGTTCCCATTCTATTTTTCCCGGGCACCCCCTGTATCTAAAAGACCCTAAAACAGTCTGTGCTTGCCTGTCACTCTTTTGCAGCCTCAGATATTTGTTATCTATTCTGTTCTTTCTTGCTATATTATTCTTTCCTGGGCATACATTTGCAAACGCTTTACATTCTAATGCCTAAACTATCTTACCAAGAGGTATATCCTATCCTTCAGTTTCTTGTTAGAGGAACAATTTTTCACATGTAGCTCACCAGTCTTCCCATTTGTTGAAGAGGCATTCGCTGCCCCACCTCATGCTTCTTACTCCTTTGCTCAAGATTGGTTCTCCACATACCTGAGGATCTATCTCTGGGCCCTGGGAAATACTTGTGATGACAATTAGATAAGAAAGAGATATTAACAGTGTCCAGATTGGAGAAGTCAAGCTATCATTATTTACAGATGACGTGCTATACTTAGAAAATCCTGAAGACTGTACCAAAAAGCCCCTAGAAACAATAAATTTTTATAGTAATGTGACAAAGTGAACACATAGAAATCTGTGGCATTTCTATATGCAAACAATGGAAGAGAAGAGAAAAATTTCTTAAATCTCATTCACAATCATGCCTCAAAAATCTCAAGTACCTTGCAATGAGCTTATAGTTTCTTATACAAAGAAACTAGAAATCACTATTAAAAGAAGTAAAAGACAACACAAGAAAATGGAAATGCATGCCCTGCTCATGGATTGGAAGGATTAATGTTGTCAAAAATGCCAATACTATCTAAAGCACCATACAGATTCAATGCAGTTCCTATAAAAATACCAACATTTTTTAAAGACAGACCAAATGTTGTTGAAATCTATGTGCAATAATTTTTTTAAATAGCCAAAGCAATCTTAGTAAAAAAAGAAAAAGAAAAAGATGTAAAGTGTCCCTTTTCCAAATCGAAAGTTATACTATAAAGCTACAGTAATCAAGACAGTGTGGGACTGGAAAAAAAGACCAAGTCTCAGACAGTGGCACGGAATTAAGAGCCCACCCAGACACCAGACACATTAAAGATTTTTTAATGCTGCCATCTAATCCACGGCTGACTAACGCAATGCACACACCGAAGGGGAGGCATACCTGGGCTTGAAGGCAGCACCCAGCCCAGCCTGCACCTCTGGAGCTGATGTCTGGGAAAACAAACTCAACAGAATGGGTTCAGCCAGACTGCACTGCTGCATAGACCTTGACCTGGAAGTCTTCCTGCCCGAAGCCCACCACGTATGGCCTATGGGTGAAACTGGTGCTGGACTATCTCCTGGGAGAACAGCGGTGAGACCAGGGACATGGGACTTCCTGCCCAGTGGACTGCTCCCCACATGGGAAGCTCCCTCCCCAGTGACACTGTCTATGCAGGGAGCTCTGCCAAAAGAGGGTTTCAAGCGCACAGAACTGGAACAGGTGCACGAGCCATGCGCCCCTGTTTCATGGCCTGGCCACCCCAAACACATCGGAACCCATTAAACACCTCACAGAGCCCCGGGGCCAGTCAAGGGAGCCAGATTCCGGAGCACCCTGACCGTGTTGGGCCAGACTCTTAATGTGCATTTCACGCACGAGACCCTTTAGGATGCAGGTGTTGCAAGAGCCAGAACCCCTGGGTCCGGGCGTGGGAGATTTCCTCTCCTCATTCAGTGCGCAGACAGGCCTTGTGCAGGGACGTTCCCTCATCTTCTCACTGGGATCTCAGGCTCCAAGCTCAGGGAAGCACATGGGAGTGGAATGCTGAACTCTGGATCCTGCTGACCCACGGGCATTTCCTAGCAGGACTGCCAGCTACCTGACTGCCCTCATGCCATCACCAGGGGACATCAGCTTCCTACCTCGGGGTCTTCTCTGCTCAAGGTCCAAGTCTATGGACCCGATCAGTGTGAAGGACCCTGACCCTGGTTTGAAATTCTTTGCTCATTTCTCAACAAGAGGCGCCCCACAAATAGACAAGCAGGCAGGCTCGTCCCCCGACAACAGCTCTGCCGTGGGGCTCCGCTCTTAAGGGAAGTACTCCCCCCAAGACCAGCAGTGGATGGCTCACCAGTGTCACGCTTGAGGACACATCTTTTCAGCTCAGGAAATTGAGTCTGAAGCTTCAGTGTGATTGCAGGGCACCCCGCTAGGGCAGGACTCGGGATGTTGCTGCTAGGAACCCCAGGAGTTGGCAGGGATAAAGAAAAATTCTCCTAGCTTCGGGCAGGAGAAGAAGGGAGGGAAAATGGGGACATCGATGGTGGTAAGTGTACAGTGGTGAAGGCATGGATGTTGGTACATTGTAGGACCAAAACCTAATCATGAACAATTTTGTAACTGTGTATCTCACAGTGATTCCATAAAAAGGGGGGATGAGGGGAAGGAAGGTTCCCCCCTATTGCAGATACACAACTGGAAGAACTAAGTGGCCCAGAGCTGTGGTCTTCGTGGAAGAAGAGGCCTGGACTAACTTAGGGAAGCAGGCAAGATCTCAGAATGTAGAGTTATGACAAGCACAGGAAGTGGGAGTCAAATGAGGAGGGTAGCGGATCCTTGAACTGGGGAGGGAGAGGTCCCAGGACCCCCTTCCCTGACCACCCTAGTCACTAAGCAATAATTTCATTCAGCTTCCTGAGGTACTGCCCCCCCCTGCCGCCACCTCCGGCCCACAGCCCACAGCTCTTCAGCGCCTGTGCCAGCCTGCTCTAATTCTCCCTGCAGCCTGGGCAATCGCAGCTAAGGAACAATGCTATCTTCGCGTGGTGGCGCCCAAAATACGACTGTCATTTCTTTCGTTATATTAAATTAGAGCACGCCTTGTAGCCATAATGAATCATTTCCTTCTTGCCTGGGCCACGGTGTCAGGCCGAGCTCGGCATCCCCCATTCAGAGCCCTTCACGTCCACGAAGGCTAATAATAGTCCAGCCAGGAGCACGCATCTCCCAAGACAAAGCAGGGCCTGCACTACACGGGCAGAGCGGGGCACAGGCAGCGCCCTCAGCCTGGGGACATGGGAGGAGCTTGATGGCAGGAGGAAGGGAGGGCTGTGAGTGCTGCCAGGTGGGGGGTCAGGTAGAAACCTGGGTGTCCCTGTTCCAGCTGCTCCACTTGATGGGGGTAGATTAAAATAGTGAGCATCATCCCCTGGCACCCCAGACAATGCCAGGTCTAGCTCAGATGCCTCCTCCGTGAGAAAGCTATCCCAACTGCCCACTGTCTGTACAAGCACTCCAGCAAGGATGGGATTTCAGAGCACTGGTTATTTCCAAAGCCTGGACCCAGCACCCTCTGCCCCACTGGGTGTAAAGTGCCTGGGAACTCCCCGGGCCCTCTCATCCCACATCCCTGGTCCTGTCATCACAAGTGTTCAGGATAGAATAAATGTGTCCTAAGAGAGTCAAGTCCCCAAGAGTCTCCTCCTGGGTAGTGGAGCTAGACCCAGTCCCAGACAGTCCCCTCCAACTGTCCTTCTGGCCCTGTTGTTGCCTATTTCTCTCACCAATGTTAATGAGTAAGACCTTTAACTATATTGTCCACAAGAATAGGAGCACATGAAGTCTTTTTGAATGAATGGAGAGATGCATGTATATGTGGAAAGATTGGTGGCCACGTGTGTGGATAGATGGATAGACGAATAGATGATGAATGGATGGATGGACGGATGGATGGATGGATGCATGCATGAATGGGTGAATGGATGGATGGGTTGATGCATGGATGGATGAATGGATGGATGGGTGGGTGGATGGATGGAAGGATGGATGGATGGATAGATGGATGGATGGATGGATGGATGGATGGATGGATGGATGGATGGATGGTTGGATGGATGGATGGATGGATGGATGGATGGATGGATGGATGGATAGATGGTTTCATTCAAGCTTGCATGGATGGGTGCATAAATGGATTCATGAATGAAAGAAAGAGTCAGAGACCATTTGTTAAATGAGATGGAGACTGACTGGTCAGAGAAGTGAGACTGCTTTTTGGTAGAAGAACAAAGTCTAGTGGTCTAGGACATCATGATAAAAGAAATTACAATTTCCCTTGGTTGGTTTTGGGTTTTTTTCTTAATTTATTTTTTGCCTTTCTGTTGTTGTTGTTTGCTTAATGTATGCAGCACTTGGACAAAAGAATTCAGAAATCTAGAAATTAAAATGGGTACACAAACACACACATACACACACACATTCCTGACAAAAATCTGATGAATAAAGTCTAAGAACAAGGAAAAAAGTGATTTAGAAGGCAGAAAATTTTAAAATTATTAAAATACATGGAACAAGCTATAACAAAACTTGTCTGGAACCATAAAACTCCCCAAGTAGTCAAAGTAAATCTAAGGTGTAAAAAGCATTGCATTTCCCAGTTTTAAACTATACTACAAAGCTATGATAATAAAGACCACATGGCACTGGAATAAGGATAGACCCGAAGACCAGTGAAACAGAAATGAAAGTGCCAAGTTAAACCCCATATTTATGAATAGCTGATCTGCGATAAAGGAATGTAATACATGAAGCAAAGAAAATCTCTTCAACAAATAGCTTTGGGAGAACTGGATAGTCACAAGTAAAATTTAAAAAATGAAATTAGAATTTTACCCCACACCAGTCACAAAAGTGAACTCAAAATAAATTAAAAATCTCTATATTAGACCAGACTACATAAAATACACTGAAGAAAACAGGCAGAACTCTCCATAAAATTGACCACAGAAAAGTCTTCAGATGACAAAAGTGGCAAAAGCAACAAAAACAAAAATAAGTAAATGAGATTACATCAGATTAAAAAGGTTGGCACAGCCAGACACTCACAAAAGAATCTCAGAACCAAGCAGCTCGCTGCAAAGATTTCTCTGGACCCTAATTATCGAAAATTTTTAGAATTCCAAGAATGCATGGTCCCATAATATCTCATGCTATTCATAACAAGCAATACAAAATAAATTGTCTAGCATCTGCCTGTTTGGCAGGCTTAAGTGGTGGTGGTAAAACTCAAAATAATGACGGTGGGAAAGTGTAATGATGGTGGGACTGGTGTTGAAATATTGAATGTAATTCATTATTGTGAACAACTTTATGAAAATAAAAATTTTTTTGGCCACACCCGGCCATGCACATGGGTTACTCCTGGCTCTGCACTCAGGAATTACTCCTGGTGGTGCTCAGGGGACCATATGGGATGCTGGGATTTGAACCCGGGTCGGCCACGTGCAAGGCAAACACCCTACCCGCTGTGCTATCGCTCCAGCCCCAATAAAATTTTAAAAGTAAATAAATAAATTTTCAAAAAATCTTGGCACAGTGAAAAAAAACTTGAACTATAATAAAAAATACTTTACTGAATGGGAGAAAATATTTGTACGTCTGATAAAGGGTTGATATCCAAGAACTGTAAAACACTCACAAAACTCAACAACAAAAATCCAATGACCCATCCATAAATTTGGTGAAGAGATTAACTTTCCCAAAGAAGACGTACAGATTGGAAGACACAACAAATTGGATTAGATGGACTGAATACTTATTTAGGGGCATTCCACCCCAAAATTTTAAATCACACTTTTCAAGTAGCACTGTAGCACTGTCATCCCATTGTTCATCAATTTGCTTGAGCAGGCACCAGTGACGTCTCCATTGTGAGACTCAATGTTACTGTTTTTGGCATATCGAATATGCCACGGGTAGCTTGCCAGGCTCTGCCATGCAGGCGGGGTACTCTCGGTAGCTCTCTGAGAGGAACGGAGGAATCAAACCCGGGTCAGCCGCATGCAAGGCAAATGCCCTACCTGCTGTACTTAACAAATATTCTCAACATTGTCAATAGGTTGAGACATAAAGCATAGAAATAAAGTATAAAGATTGAAGCCATATTAATCATTTTTTGTATCATAATGATGTGAAACAAGAAATAAATCAAACATAGGAATTAGGGAAAGCTAAATGGTGGTGAACAGAAAATATGCTACTGAACAACTTTTGGTCAATATGGGAATCAAATGTGAAATTAAAAATATATGGAGATGAATAGAAATAAATATAAAAGTTATGAGAAGTTATTGGATGCAACAAGAGAAGTACTAACAGGGACTTATACATGTCCTCAGGTAACAGAGATAGTCATCAATTTAAAACCTAAGCTTATCCCTAAAGAAACTAGAAGAAAACCCGAAGTCCATAAAGGAAAATAATAGAAATTAAATAACAAATGAACAAAATAGAAATTTAAAAGATAATTCAAAGACCAAACCGTTGGGCCAGAGTGATAACTCAACAGTCTTAGGTGCACGCTTTGCATTCAGGAAACCCGAGTTCAATTCCCAGCTCTGCATGTTTCCCTGCGTGCAGCTGCAGCGACCCTTAAGCACTGAACTGGGAATCACTCCTGAGCACCACTGGATTTTTCTCCCTCCCCGGCCCTCCCAAATAAAGATCAAATTGTTGGTCAAAAAAAAAAAGTAGTAAACCCAAGTGCTTATTCTTTGAAAAAAATTAATAAATTATACAAGATTTTAATAATATTTATAAAAGGAGGAGAAAAGAGACACAGATAAATAAACCAAAAACCAAAAGAACAGTTACCACATATACTACAAAAATACAAAGGATCATAATAGACTATAATGAGAAATTTTATGACAACAAACTGGACAACATAAAGCAAACTAATAAATTCTTAGAAGCATGTAATCCAAGGGGTCAGAGAGAGAGTACAGAAAGCACATAGGGAATATGCCTTGCATGCAGCTGACCTGGGTTCAATTCCCAGTACTAGAGATGATTCTCTCAAGTAATACTAGGAGTGAATCCTGAGCCCAACCAGCAGTAAACCCTGAATACTACTGGACATGACTCAAAATCAAGGGGGAAAAATGTCCAAATAATCAATGACTGAATCAGACAGAAATAGAGAGCCTGAACAAATTCATTATAGGTCCCAAAATCGAAAAAGCAATCAAAAGCTTCTCAAATATCAAAATTTAAGATCATGAAGCCTTCAAATATGAATTATTACTTCATTCATTGAAGAAAAGGTCAGCAAAACCCTACACTATATTGAAGCTAAAACTATCTTCAAAGATGAAATGCAAGCAAATGCAAGACCAAGCAAGTGGAGGCAAAGATAAACAAATGGAGCTACCTTAAACTAAGGAACTTCTGCACCTCAAAAGAAACAGTAATCAGGATACAAAGCCACCCTACTGAATGGGAAAGGATATTCACCCAATACCCTTCTGATACGTGGTTAATATCAAAATATACACGGCACTGGATGAACTCTACAAGAAAAAAATTACCAATTTCATAAGAAGATGGGGCAATAAAATGAACAGAAACTTTCTCAAGGAAGAAATTCGAATAGCCAAAAGTCACATGAAAAAAGTGCTCTTCATCACTAATCATCAGGGAGGTGAAGGTCAAAATAACAATGAGATATCATCTCACACCACAGAGACTGGCACACATCCAAAAGAACAAAATCAACTCAACCAGTGTTGGTTGATGTGGGGAGAAAGGGACTCTCCTTTACCGTTCATTTGGTGAGAATGCCGACTAGTTCAGTCTTTTTGGAAAACACTATTGACTTTTCTCAAAAAAACTATAAATTGAGCTCGCATTTGATGCAGCAATACCACTTTTAGGAATATACTCTGGGGGCCCAAAAACACCCAGAAGAAACACCATATGCACTCGTATGTTCATTGTAGCACTATTCATCATAACCAGAATCTGGAAACAACCTGAGTGCCAAAGAACAGACGAATGGATAAAGAAATGATGGCACATCTATACAATAGAATACTATGCAGCTGTCAGGAAAAATGAAGCTATGAAATTTGCCTATAAATGGATGGACATGGAGAGTATTGTCCTGAGTGAAATGAATCAGAAGGAAAGGGACAGATATAAAATGACTGTATTCATTTATATAGTAGAGGAATAATATCCATGGCCAGGGAAAACAGGGGTTAGGAGGACTGGTCAATGGTAGGAATCAAACACAAGTAGGTAAGATAGAGAAGAGACCACTATTACAATAATAGCTGGGGATGAGCACACTGGACAAGATCTGAGGGTTAACAGTTGGTAAGAGATATTGTTGATAGTATCAATATTGCAAACAACAGTGCCCAAAAGTAGAGAGAGAGAGAGAGAGAGAGAGAAGAGAGAATAAAAGTGCCTGCCATAGAAGCAGGCAGGGGGTGGGGTATGATGGAAAGGAACCTGGGGACACTGGTGCTGGGAAATGTACACTGGCGGTGGGATGAATGTTGGAATACTGTATGAGTGAAATCCAATCATGAACACCTTTATAAGAGTCTATCTCACGGTGATTCAATTAAAAAAATTTTAAGAAATTATCGCCTTAAACTTGACTGTAAAATTTTAAAGAACATTCTATAACTACGTTGTTTATTTTTAAGGAAAGACCTAACAAAAAAGAGAAAACTATAAACCAATATTTCTAATGAACAGAAATAAAAAGTTCACAATAAAATGCCAGCAAATAAAATTCAGTAATACATTAGAGGAATCTTACACCATGATAAAGTGAAATTTATTCCAGAGCTCGATGTGTAAAGATGGTCCAACACATGCAAATTAACAAGTGTGATGCACCCTATTAACAAAAGGATGAACACAAATCATATGATCATCTCAACAGACATATAAAAGTATATTTGATATATAAAAGTATATAAAATATATAAAACTTTGACATATATGAATCAACACCTTTTGAGGAGAATATCATAACAGATACCACAGGAATGCAAAAAAATCATAGGGATTACTCTGAAAGTGTTTGTGCCAGAAAACTGGAGAATGAAGAAAAAATGGATAAATTTTTGGATAAACTTCTAATCTTCCAAGTTTGAATCAAGAGGAAACAGAGAACATGAATACAGCAATTACTATCAGGAAATTGAAATGATAGTCAAAAATTTCCCCAAAATCAAAAGCCCAGGTCCAAATGGACTCACTAGTGAGTTCTTCCAAACCTTTATAGAGAACTGCTTCCAATCCTTTCCAGACGCTCAGAAAGGTGAAGAAGCAGAAGTGCTCCCAAACAGTTTCTATGAAGCAAATATTACCCTGACACCAAAAGCAGACAGAGACATCATAAAAAGCAAACCAAAAAAAAAAAACCTATAGATCTGTATCCCTGATGAATACAAATACGAAGATTTTCAACATAATATTACCAAACTGAATTCAACAATACATTGAAAAGATCATGCAACATTACCAAGAAGGATCAGTCCTAGGTATGCAAGGATAGATTAATATACACAAATAAATCAAAATAGTACAACATATCAATACAAGGAAAACTTAAAAATCATATGAGCATATCACTAGGTACAGAAAAAGCATTTGATAAGATCCAACACCCTTTCATGACAAAAACTCTGAATAAAATGGAGGTTGAAGAAAATTTTCTCAATAGGATTATAGTTATTTACCAGAAGCCCATGGCAAAAATACACAATGGTGAAAAACAGAAAGCCTCCTTTCAGAGATCAAGTGTAAAATGAGGTTGTCCTTTTTCACCACTACTATTTAATAGAGTATTGAGAGTCTTTCCAATAACAATTAGGCAAGAAAGAAATATTATGGACATTGAAATTGGAAAAGAAGTCAGTATTTGCAGATGTCATACTTAGAAAACCCCTAAGGCTCTACAAAACAGCTCCTATAAACAATTAACTTATAAAGTAGAGTACTACAAGAATCAAAGTACAGAGATATATGGTTTTTCTATATACAAATAATGAAATAGAATAGAGACAATTCTTTAAAATCCTATTTACGTATGTGCATCTGAAAATAATGTACCTGGGAATCAGTTTAACAAAAGAGGTAAAAAGTATACACAAATTAAATTAAGAATCACTATTAAAGAAAATAAAAATTGAACACAAAAAAATCAAAATATATCCCCTGTTCATATAGTGGAAGAGATAATACTTCAAAATGGCAATCTTGCCTAAAGCATTATAAAACTTCAATGCAGCCCCTATAAAAATACCCATGACATTTTTTAAAAACATAGATCAAACACTATTGAAATTTATATAAAGTAATAAAATGCCAGAAGAGTCAAAGAAATCCTAGGGTGAAAAAAGATGAGAGGTTTCTCTTTCCCAAATTTCAAACCATACAATAAAGCTGTAGTAATCAAAACAGTTTAGTACTGAAATAAGGACAGACTCTCAGAACCAATGAAATACAATTGAGTGTCCAGAGACAGATCCTCAGGTATTTGGACAGTTAATCTTTGATAAAGGAGCAAGAAGTATGAAATGGAGCTCAAATAGCCTCTTTATTTATTTGTTTGTTTGTTCGTTTGCTTGCTTTTTGGGTCACACCGAGCAATGCACAGGGGTTACTCCTGGCTCTGCACTCAGAAATTACCCCTGGCGATGCTCTGGGGACCATATGGGATGCTGGGAATCAAACCCTGGTCAGCCGCGTGCAAGGCCCTACCCACTGTGCTATCGCTCCAGCCCCCAAATAGTCTCTTTAACAAATGGTGCTGGGAAACCTGGCGAGTCATATACTTTTTCAAAAACTGAACTCAGATCACGTTTTAACACAACAGAGTCACATAAAAACCAATTTAAAAATCTCAATATCAGACCTGAATCCATAAATTATATTGAGAAAAATAGAGGTAGACTAATCATGAGACTGACTTTAGAGTTATCTTTAATAATTCATTGTGATTGTCCAAGTAAACAGAATATAAATGAGATAATATCAAAATAAGACGCTTCTGAAAAACAAACAATAACCAAAATATATATAGATACCATACAGACTGGGAAAAAACATTTGCTCACCAGTTATCAAATAAAGGGTTAGTATCCAAGATATATAAAGCACTCATAGAACTTAACAAGGAAAAAAAAACAAAAATGACCAATTCCATCAAAAAATGAGGAGAGGAGATGAACAGAAACTTCTCCTTAGAGAACATACAGAGAGCCAAAAGGCATATGAAAAAGGCTCTGTATCACTGATCATCCGAGAAATGCAAATCAAATCCATCAGATATTTACCTCATACTATTCAAGGTACAATAAAAATAACAGTTAATGGGGCTGGAGCAATAGCACAGCGGGTAAGGTGTTTGCTTTGCATGCGGCAGACCCAGGTTCAATTCCCAGCATCCCATATGGTCCCCCGAGCAGTGCCAGGGCTAATTCCTGAGTGCATGAGCCAGGAGTAACCCCTGTGCATCGCCGGTGTGACCCAAAAGCTAAAATAAATAAATAAATAATAACAATTTTTTTTAAAAACAGTATTGTTTAGGATATGGAGAAAAAGAATTCACTGCTAGGGGCTGGAGCGATAGCACAGCGAGTAGGGCGTTTGCCTTGCACGCGGCTGACCCGGGTTCGAATCCCAGCATCCCATATGGTCCCCTGAGCACCGCCAGGGATGATTCCTGAGTGCATGAGCCAGGAGTGACCCCTGTGCATTGCCGGGTGTGACCCAAAAAGCAAAAAAAAAAATATATTCACTGCTAGTGGGAATACAGATTGGTGAACCTTTTCTTTCCTTTCTGGAAAACAGTATGGACACTCTTATTTAAAAAAAAAAAAAAGGAGGGGGGAATTGAACTTTCATATTACCCCACAGTTTCTTAGTATATAAACCAAGGTCCCACAAACTCGGAAAATACATTTGTACTCCTCTATTTATTGCAGTGCTATTCACAATAGCCAGGATCTGGAAACAATCCAAGTGTCTGAAAATAGATTGCTGGGTTATATGGTAACTATGGTATATATGCACAACAGATTACTACTCACCTATGAGAAAAGATAATGGGTCTGAAAATATCAGGCTGAGTGAACTTAGCCAGAAGTAGAGGGACAGATACAGAACGATCTCTCTCATATGTGGGGTATAAAGAAACATAGTAAGGAAGTAACATATGCCCAAAGTTCCCAACATGGCAGAGTGGGGTAGGAGGGGGGCATGAATGGTATGGGTAGAAACATTAGAATAATGGTGGAGGAAGCAGACACTGATGAAGGTGTGATGCTGGAAGTTTTTTTCTTTTTTTAGCTTTTTGGGTCACACCTGGCGATGCACAGAGGTTACTCCTGGCTCATGCACTCAGGAATTACCCCTGGTGGTGCTCAGGGGACCTTATGGGATGCTGGGACTCGAACCTGGGTCCGCTTCGTACAAGGCAAACGCCCTACCCGCTGTGCTATCGCTCCAGCCCCGCTGCTGGAATTTTTTTAAGCATGACACCCTACCATTGTAAATCCTGGTGACTAAAGTAAAGTGCAATTTTTTAGAATTGATTTTAAAAGGGAGTCAAGAGGACCTTCTGTTTCTGCTCCTCCCTCCCAGGTCTGAATTTCCACCAGCTGACTCAATGACGGAAAGCCCTAGTAGAGAGGGGTTCATAAATCTACATATTAAAGGATATATCCTCACCCAAACTGTAAAAAAAAAAAATTTAATAGCATAGACATTATAATTAAGCTTCTTAAACCAGAGGACAATAATCTTAAAGAGTCAGAGAAAATGGCATATGAATATGTGTAAGTCATGTAGAATAAATAAATTTCTCATTAGAAACCACGGAAGCCAGTAGAAATGGTACAACGTTCTTCAAGTGCTAAAGAGGAAATCTGACACCCAAGGTTAGACACCCAGCAAAATAAAAGTAATAATAATCTTCAGTAATTAAAATGAAATCAAGATATTCCCCCATGAGATCACACGTCCTACTCTCCCGGAAGGGAGCAAAGTGACGCTCGTCATAACCATGTTGCGCGCAGGATCCCGCACCGGATTGTTTCTCTCGGGGCGTCCCAAAAGGGAGGGCGGGTGAGACCCCTCCTCTCCCCAATGGACCCAGCCTCGATAGCCGAAAATCTCCAGAACACAGCCACCGCCTTGCTCCACGTGCTCCGGCCAAGCCTCACCCACGAGTGAACCTTCATAGGACACCCCCTACCCATACTCCAAGAGGACCACACCTTTGATGGGATTCAAAGTAGGAGGCAACCAACCTCAGAGGGCAATATTATATTTTTTTGGTTCTGCTTTGGGGCAGGGGTTGGGGTTCAGAATGGAAACACCTGAAATCTGGTAGTGGAAAGATGTAATGGTGGTGGGATTGGTGTTTGAATATTAAATGTAATCAAAAATTGTGAACCACTTTATAAAATTAAAAAAATACATTTTTTAAAGATATTCCCCAATGAGAAAAACTAAAAAAAAATGCTCCTAGCAGATCTAACCTATAAAAGAATGACTAATGGAAGTTATCAGCACAGAAAAGTGTTCTCTAAAAGAAAAAAAAAAAAAACAGCAACCCAAGCAGGAAGAAGGTACGGAGTGAAAATATGGGTAAACTCAATGGGCTTTCCTTGCCAAGTTTTCCAAATCATGCTTGATGAGTGAATCTAAAATTTAAGAGTTTTATAATGGGTGCAAATGTTATGTAGAGAAAATATTTAAAGTAATATTATAAGTAGAGAAGATAAAATCACTGAAAGGGAAACAGTGTCTCTTCTTCATTCAAGTCAGACACCAAAAGACTGGCACAGAGAGCTGCAGAGTTTAACCCAAAGAGTAAGCACTGGTTACAGGAAGAGATACACTCATTTGGCTCAGGAATGGCTCAGTAGTGTGGTGCCCAGCTAGCAAGGACGAGGATGCAAGTTTGGACCCCAGCTGCACCCCACGCATGTAAGAACTCTTTTGAGCACCACAACCAAGTGTGTGCCATTACAGTGACCAAGTGCTCAGTCTCTTCATCTAAAAAACAGGCTACAACTCAATACCTCTATTGCAAACTACAACATTCAACAGGAGAGAGAACAAAAGGGAATGCCCTGCCGCAGAGGCAAGATAGGGGGGTGGGGGTTGGGAGGGGGGTGGGTGGGAGGGATACTGGGAACATTGGTGGAGGAGAATGGGCACTGGTGGAGGGATGTAAACAAAACACAAACATGAAAGTTCATAAGCTTGTAACTATACCCCATGGTGATTCACTAATAAAAATTAAAAATAATAATAATTTAAAAACAAGCTATAACAAATCAATAATTATATTAAATGTAAGTGATCTAAACATACCGATGAAAGGAGATGACAGGTGGCCCCATAATGTGACTGAAAGAGATGGGGAGCATGCGTGTGGGGTGTGCAAAAGCTTGCATTCAATGCCTAGCACTTCATGGCCCCTTGAGTATTGCAAGGTGAGGTACAGTAGACCCTGAGCACCACAAAGTTACTGCCAGTCCCCAAGCACTGCACAGCTGGGCCAAAGCACTGAGCTGTCCTCCTCCACCCTGGGGTCGAGTATTGCCAGGAGTGATTCCGGCTCATAGTGCCACTCTATTAAAAAAATAAGTGGTTGGAATGGAATATGATCGAACTAAATGCTAAAGAAGCTCACTTCAAATACTCTGAGAGCAAAAGGATGGAAAAGATATGTCATATAAATATTAATCAGAGAGATGCAATAACTATTAATAATCAAGATCTAAGAGCAAAGATAATTGCCATAAACAAAGAATAATATCACTGTGTCACCGTCATCCCACTGTTTGTCGATTTACTCAAGCGGGCACCAGTAACGTCTCTATTCCTCACAGCCCTGAGATTTTAGCAGCTTCTCCTTACTCGTCTTTCCCAACAATTGGAGGCTCTTGCAGGGTCAGAGGAATGAGACCTATCGTTACTGTTTTTGGCATATCGAATACACTACAGGGAGCTTTCCAGGCTCTGCCCGTGCAGGCAGGATACTCTCGGTAGCTTGCTGGACTCTCCAAGAAGTGTGTGTGTTTGTGTGTGTGTGTGTGTGTGTGTAGATATTACTCTCTAATTACTCTCTATGATTTGTTGCCTACTGATTGAACTCTATCAAATATAGTGTGGTAATTATGGAAAATGGATAGGAAGTGTCTTATAATGTGTCTCACAAGCGCAAAGTGGCCGTGCTGTCCGGAAAGTGGCCTGGAGTGTGGGAGTGGTTGGGTAGTGGAGATCAGTTGTCAGGGCTCCATCCCTTAGGGCAGGGAGGGTTCTCACCCAACTCCCTCTGGGGCGCCCTGAGTGAAAACAGCCTGGAGTGGAGTCAGGTTGTTTTATTATATCACACATATACATAATATATAAGTTATATAATATATTATATATATATCTTATATATTATATATGTTTAATATATATCTACCAAGGATATGTAGGCATTCTCATATACATGTATATACATTTAGGATGTGTACACAAGAAAGTCACAAAATATACAACAGGCAGCAAAATTTGAACTACAGAGAGACAAAGCCACGAATTATAGACAGGTGTTTTTTTTAACCACCACTTCTAGCAGTCAGACAGAAGCAAACAAGAACACCAATGAGGAAGAAGTAAACAATGCCAACAACAAACAAAAATTGATATTTATAGACCAGTCCACCTAATAACAATAGAATACTCATTCTTTCAAGTGTTTATGAAACATATGTAAAACTAAACCTGGGCCATAAAACACATGTCAACTAATTTGAAGGAACTTAATCATGTGAGAAGTTCTCTAAGCACAAGAAGTCTAAATGGTGGAGGTAAATGGGCACTGGTGAAGGGATGGATAAACGATCACTGCATGACTGAAATGCAAACACGAAAGTTCATAAGTTTGTAACTGTACCTCACAGTGATTCACTAATAAAAATTTTTAAAAGAAGTCTAAATGAGAAACACAAAGGACACAGGGAAAAAACTGCCAAACACTCAGAAAACACAAACAAATTTCTAAATGACACATAAAATACAAAGAAAGTCTCAAGGGAAATTAAAACACACACACACATACACACAAACTGAATGAAAATAAAAATACAGTTGTGCATAACTGGAGTGATAGCACAGCAGGTGAAGCCCCAGCCTTGCACAGGCAACTAAACCTTAACCCATCTGGTTGAATCCCTGGCACCCCAAAATTGCCAGGAATGCTCCCTGAGCACAGAGTCAGACGTAGACCCTGAGCACAGCTAGGTGTGGTCCCAAAAAACCAACAGAAAATTAAAATGTGAGTTCTTTAAAAATAAATGCAGATGTAGGAAGTCCTAAGTAAAGTAGTGCTGAAAAAGAAATTTATAGTACTAAATGCATAGATTAGGAAAGAGGAAAGACCATAAATAATATTATCTCAAACACCCACCTCAAGAACCCAGAGAAAAATTACAACTTACACACAAAGAAAGCAAGAAGGGAAAAACTAAAGACAAGAGCAGAAGAGGGAAAATAGACAAATCAATAGGAAAAAAATCTACTCTAGGATGGCAGGGGGTGGGGGGCAGAATGATAGTACAATGGTTAGGGCACTTGCCTTGCATGTAGTTGGTCCCGGTTCCATCCCTAGCACTCCATATGGTCCCTTGAGCCCTGCCAGCAGTTACCCCTGAGCACAGAGCCAGGAGTAAGCTTTGAGCACTGCCGTGGGTGGCTCCAAACTCTTCCCCCACAAAGAAAACTACTCCTTTAAAATTAATACAAACCAAGCAGACAGAAAAAAAAAGGATAAGGGATACCATGGACTAATTCCTCAAAGAATACAAGCTGCCATGACTCAATCAACGTGAACAAGATACTGTGAGTGGCCCTGTAGTGACTAAGAATGCCGGGGCCGGAGGGATGTCTCAAAGGGCTGGAGTGTTGCTTCACGTGGAGAGAGTTCAGTCAGTCCCCAGCACTGCAGGCAGCAAACAGCACTAAGAGGTGGATTCCTCTAAGCACCACAAGGTGTGACAAAACAAGCAAACAAACAAAAAAACACAAACCTCTGACTTCACAATTTTAGAAAACTAAAAAAATGGTAGATGGGGGGAATCTACTCACATGGTGTCACTGGTAAATTCTATCAAATGTTTGAAGAACAATTAATAATTTTCTACAGATTTTCTTTCAGAAAATAAAGAAAAGGAAAGAATTCCCAAACAAGAGTATTGAGAAGGGAAGGAAGGAAGGAAGGAAGGAAGGAAGGAAGGAAGGAAGGAAGGAAGGAAGGAAGGAAGGAAGGAAGGAAGGAGGGAGGGAGGGAGGGAGGGAGGGAGGGAGGGAGGGAAGGAGGGAAGAAAGGAGGGAGGGAGGGAGGGAAGGAGGGAAGAAAGGAGGGAGGGAGGGAAGGAAGGAGGGAAGGAAGGAGGGAAGGAAGGAAGGAAGGAAGGAAGGAAGGAAGGAAGGAAGGAAGGAAGGAAGGAAGGAAGGAAGGAAGGAAGGAAGGAAGGAAGGAAGGAAGGAAGGAAGGAAGGAAGGAAGGAAGGAAGGAAGGTACATACAGGTAAAAACATTTGCCAAGTTTAGTATATTTATTATATTTACTGTATTGAAAAGAGAATGAATAATCCCAGAAAACTAGGAACAGTAGGGAACTCCTAAACTTCATTCTACAAACATCTATCAACAACATATTGCTAACACTGTGCTTAATGGTAAGAGATTTAGTGTTCTTCTCCTGAGATAAGAAATAAGGCAAAGCGTCCACTCCCACCCTGCTTGCTTCCTGATGCAGCCAGCACATTGCTGGAAGCGCCATTTCAACCTGTGCAATAAAGGGGGGGGGGGCGGGAAGAAAGGAAACAAAAGAATACAAATCAGAAGAGGAAAAACAAAACTGTTCCTATTTACATCTGTATTATCTATGTAGAAATTTAACAACCCCCCAAATCTAAAACAAATGAGTTCAATAAAGCTGAAGGATACAAGATAAACTTACACAAATCAATTGCACTTCTATAGGAGAACAAGGAAAATGATGAAGAAGATATTTTTTAATATATTAATTTATAATTGCTTGGAAAATAGAATTCCAACACATAAATATAACAAAACATGTGCAAGAATTATACGGACAAACACACAATAGTGATGTAAGAAAACAAAGATATAAATAAATGGCAGAACCTATCAGGCTCCTGTATTAAAAGACTAAACATTCTCACATGGA
The DNA here is from genome assembly GCF_027595985.1 of Sorex araneus. Classification (NCBI taxonomy): domain Eukaryota; kingdom Metazoa; phylum Chordata; class Mammalia; order Eulipotyphla; family Soricidae; genus Sorex; species Sorex araneus. The sequence continues at coordinate 37,552,642 of NC_073309.1, forward strand.
TACATAGCGTTACCACAATTCCGACGAAGATCCTGTTGTTTTATCTACATAGGTAATACTGTTCTTCAACTGGAAAGTAAAGGAACTTGGAAACCTAAAACAATTTTTGAAAAATGAGCAACAAAGAGGAAGAACTTAGCTTACCCAATTTCAAGACTTAATATATAACTATAGCGATCAAGACTGATAGGTGTGGGCAGAGGAACAGAGATGGGGACGTCCTGTTTAGTGGGCCAGGATAGAGCTCCCCACAGAAACACACCCAACCAATTTTAAGCAAAAGCACAAAATCAGTCAAAGGAAGGGAATATATAACTTTAACCAATGGCTCTATAGAAATCAGAATCAATAGGCATTAAAAAAATAAACCAGGGCTGGAGCGATAGCACAGCAGGTAAGGTGTTTGCCTTGCACACAGCTGACCCCAGCACCCCATACCTTGAGCACCACCAGGAGTAATTTCTGAGTGCAGAGTCAGAAGTAACCCCTAAGCATCGCTGGGTGTGACAGAAAAAAAAAAAAAAACCTAGATCTAAGCGTCACACTTCATAAAATAATTAAATTAGGAGAAAATCTTCAGAGTATAGGTCTCAGCGACTGGCTAAGGATCCTTAGCCCTAATGCCAAAAACATGATTCATAGGAGGAAAATGTGAAAGCTTTTTCTCTGCAAGAAAAAAAAAATAATATATATATGAAGAAAATAAAAGGCAGGCTCGAGATCCAGAGAGAGCGTTTGACAAAGAACTAGCATCGAGACTATAGCAGAACTCTAAACTAAATGGACAAAACAATATATGCATGCATTTTCCCAGCAAGTATCTGTACCATTGGCAAATGCCAGCAAGTACACACAAGAAAAGGTGTTCAACGTCATTAGCCATAATGGAGTTGAAAATTAAAACCACAATAGCTATCGTAACACACATCAGTGTGTTTCTGAGTGAAAACACCAAATGCTGAGAGAATGAGGGTTTAATGGATCACCGGGAAGGGGCTGGTGAGAATAAGTGGTCAGTCAGACTAAAAACTCTGTGATTATTGCTTTGAAAATTAAATATGCAAAAAAATGAAAGTTAAAAATCATCTTTAAAGTATTTTAAATGGCTGTACAATGACTCTACAACCCAACAATTGGGAATTTATCTCAGAGAAAGGGAAACTAGGTTCATACAGAAAAATCTGTACAGATGCAAGAAACATCAGATTTATTTAGTCCCAGAACGGAAATAACTCAGATGTCCTTCAATGGTTGAATCATGAGACAACCTGGGTGTGCCATTACTACAGACTAATATTTAGCAATGAAAATCCATGAATTTCCAGAGGACTGTGTATGTGAAAACGCCAGGCCCCACAGGTTTCCCACTGTAAGTTGCATATCAACTTAAAATGACAAATTTATATAACAACAAACAACAAAACTACCAGACTGGCAGCAGCAAAGGAGGGAGAAGCGGACGAAGAAGGGAATGAATGTGACTGGAGGTGAGTAGCATGAGGCATGCTTGTCGGATAAAACGTTCGACGTGCCATTGTGATCGACGTCAATATCCTGATGGTGATATTATAGCTTTACATCATTAGGAGAAACCGGTGAAAGACTTACGGAGCCACCCCATACTATTTCTTTATTTTTTTTTAATTTTTATTGAATCACCATGTGGAAAGTTACAAAGTTCTCAGGTTTATGTCTCAGTTATACAATATTCAAACACCCATCCCTTCACCAGTGCCCATATTCCACCACCAAAAACCCCAGTATACCCCCCGCCCCCGCCCCCCCACCCCTAACTGTATAACTGATGAATTTCACTTCATTTTTCTCTTTACCTTGATTATGTTCCATATTTCAACACAAAACTCACTATTGTTGTTGGAGTTTCCCCCCAAGAAAGACAGCCCTACTACCAAGGAAGCATTTGATAATTAGTTTTCTATTAAAAGATTGTATGTTTTCAGTTTTTAGAAAAGGTCGCGCGGCTGTGTTAGCGGCCGCGCAGTTCGGGGTTGTCCCAGTCCCGCATCCCAGAGCCATGTTAGTTGCTGCTCAGTGTCACCAGGGCTCCATCTGGAGAAGGTGTGTTGGCTGTACCTCCTCCGTCTGGACCCCTGGTGTTGCTGGCCCGGTCTCGGGTCCAGAGCATTCTCCGGCCGCGTTGCTCACCAGAATGCCCGGCTTCTTCTCTGTTGAATGTGGCAAGATGGCACCAAGGGTGGGTCGAGGGTGTGACTTCCGGCGGCCGGGGCCACCTGGAAGCGGGGCTGGCGCCGCCCCACTCCAGTGCCCCCCCCCACGGTTCAGAGCTGTCCCAGTCCCACATCCCGGAGCCATGTTAGTTGCTGCTCAGTGTCGCCCGGGCTCCATCTGGAGAAGGTGCCATACTATTTCTTATAACAGCAAGTGGATTTACTATTCCATCAAAGTAAACCGTTTTCTTGGGCCAGAGAGGTAGTACAGTGGTTAAGCTATTTGACTGGCATGCTGCCAGCTCTGCTGGATCCCTAGCATCACTTAAGTTTTCCCCAGGGACCCCCAAGAGTAACCTCTGAGCACAGAGCCAGCCTCCTAGAACCTCCCAGTGTGGCCCAAACACTCAAAAATAAACAAATAAAATGTCCCTTTAAAAAATATCCCTAGGACAGGGTGGGGGTGGTGGGAGGGATGCCGGGACCATTGGTGGTGGAAAATGGGCACTGGTGGAGGGATGGGTACTCGATCATTGTATGACTGAAACACAAGCATAAAAACTTGTAAGTCTGTAACTTTATCTCATGGTGATTCACTAATAAAAAAAAATCCCTAAAAATTGGAGCTGGGGTGATAGTAAAGCAGGGAAGGTGTTTGCCTTGCACATAGACATCCATTCAATTCCCTGCATCTTATATGGTCCCCACTGACCAACCCCAGGGCTGACTCCAAGGGCAGAGCCAGGAGTAAGCCCTGAACACCGTTGGATGTAGCCCCCCAAACCAAAACTTTAATAAATAAGTATATTTTAAAATAATACCGAAAGGAAACCCAATTGCTGGTGCTGAATCCTTCTTCTTATAAAAGAATTCAAAGCCATAAATTAAGATGACAGATTAGAGAACTAGGTGGAATGCATGTGTGAGGCCCTGGGTGCAATCCCTGCATTGCATGACCCCCTGACTATTGCTGGGAGTGACCCCCATAACAATAAAGAAAAAGACATGGTAGAATTAGAATATAATCATTTTGCGCCCTTAATGAAATAATAGGAGATTTTACGCTTGGGTCATTGGCTCTGCTAGCCATCTGGGCTGAAAGCATGGACCACTTCTCAGAATAATAAAATTTTATGAAATATACAAATGACAATCTAAATACAATTATCAACATATTTTATTAAAAAATATTACCTAGGTATCTCCAAGTACTTGCCAAAGGATGAAGTCTAGGGGCAGATCTAGTGTTTCACAGAAGAGACAAATGCACAAATTACATTTTTCAAGACGCCGGCAACAGCTGTAATTGTCTAGGGAAATACCTGTGATTTGTACTGGTGACAAAGTCACAGGATCGACAAGAAACAAAGGAACACGTTAAGTGACATAAGAGCAGTACGACTGGTAAGCAAGATCGTAGAAGCAGCACGATTCATACAGTTTCTTCAACAAATTCCAGAGAGGACCGGGAGAAGACGGGAAACAGAAAATGAGATGGGCCGGGTAGCCCACTGCATACGGCAGGCTCAGACAACACCCGGGTCTAAAGGGGAAAGATTCTGAGACAAGTAGAAAGAGTTGGCTGGAGATTTGATACGCTGGATGAATTTCGTTTATTTCCAAGTGAAATAGAGACAGTTGTCCCTACTTTTCAAAGATCAATCACTGATGGATGAAATCACATGTAATTTGGATTTGTTTGAATAAACCAGGGGACAGGAGGGGCCCGGGAGTTGGACCTGGGGAAGGCGTGTATGAGGGTCGCTTTTCTATTTGTGTTGCTTTTATACATGCTTTTTTGTATAGATGTCTCCACTGTGGCCCTCAGGGGCCCAGAGACCAACGTCCAGGCCGTGGGGACCTAAAGGTTCCTTTCTTAGGCCCAGGAACGCTCTGCTGCTCAGACCTCAAGGTACTGGTGGCCCCAGGATCACCCCAGCAACGGCATGGTGTCACCAGGCAGTGCTCAGGGGCCACGTGGCACGAGATACTGAACTCCAGGCCACATGCATGCAAGGCCTCCACCCCTCTGAGTCATCTCCGGAGCCCCATATATTCTTAAATTTTCCCAATGAAAAGTCATTAATTCTTGCACAGCAGGTAGGGAGTTTGCCTTGCACTCGGCCGACATGGGTTCGATTCCTCCGTCTCTCTCGGAGAGCCCAGCAAGCTACCGAGAATATCTCGCCCACACAGCAGAGCCTGGCAAGCCCCCCCGTGGCATATTCGATATGCCAAAAACAGTAGCAACAAGTCTCACAATGGAGACGTTCCTGGTGCCCGCTTGAGCAAATCGGTGAGTAACAGGATGACAATGACAGTGACAGTTGGGAGTTTTCATTTTTATCTAGGAGTATTCCCGGTAAACCACTCCTGAAAGTAGAATTTCTAGAAGGAAAAAGAAGTTCACCAGGGACCTCTGCCCCTGGCAGAGGGTCAGAAGGGAGTCCTCCCCGCCTTCCTCCTTCCCTCCTCGCTCCCTAGGAAGGAAGCCAAAGGGCAGCACGATCCCAAGTCCTCTTCCCATCCAAGCGTCCGTCCCTGATTCTCAACCTGACACGGGCCCAATGGCAAATTGTCCCTCCTAATCAGGGGCCGGACACACACCTTTCCTCTGACCACCTGCACAGGACGCAGTAAGGACGCCTGTGGGGAATCGTTTTCCCATGGTTCGGTCCAGAAGCAGAGCTTGGGCATAGAGCCGGAACTTCCCATCCCTGCACACTCCCCCTTCCTCCCCCAGGACACCCTCAGATCTACAGACACGGACCAATCTCGAGGCCTCCCATCAGGCCGCCTTGCAGCGGGCACCGGCTTCTGACTAGAAGCTCTAGAGGGTCAAGAAGAAGAGCAGGGAGTCTTGGCACTGATGCTGGCTTTAAGGTTCCAGAGCTTACCCTTTCCTGAAAAACCTGAGTGCGGGTTTTCAGCTACCCTGAGCTCCGTCCCTAGAGGCCGGGGCCCAGGGAAAACCCTGGGAGTGAGGACTTAGCTGCTGATGTCATTGGGATTCTAGTGAAGACCCTGAACTAGAGGCAGCAGCTGCTTCTCTTCCTCCTCCTCTTCCTCCTCCTCCTCCTTCTCCTCCTCCTTCTCCTCCTCCTGCTCCCACTTCTCCTCCTTCTCCTCCTCTTCCTCCTCCACTTCCTCCTCCTCCTCCTCCTCCTCCTCCTGCTGCCCCTCCCTCCTGCTCGCCCCTCACCTTCTCTTGCTCTTCCCTGTCCTCCTCCTCCCTGGGAGGGCAGCTAACGGTTTCAGCCTGTCTGGAGGCGGCCAGACACACTTACTACTGAACTAGCCGGCAGTGAAGGAAAGACGGGAAGAATCAGGACCGACTTGCTTAATGAACTAGATTCACTACTCGAGTCAAGCATCTCTCAACAATGCCCTGCAATGAAGGAACGAGCGAGGGGGTGGCAGGGTGTTAAATGGGGGAGAGGGAAGGAGGGGGTTTACCCCAGCACAATGTGCAGGAAAGGGGTGCTGCAGAGACCCCCAGCCGCAGCCTCCACATCCCCCCTCCGAGTCCACCCCCCACCCAGGAAGCTTCCTCTGGAGAGACCGAAGCCACCTTCCACCCCTACCACCTCCCCAGGCCTTACCGCCCTGAACCCACAAGGCTTTCTGATGCAAAAACTTTACATGTATACATATTTTCTAAAGAATTTGTGTGTGTCCTATATTATAGCACTACAGCATTGTCTCCCGTTGTTCATCGATTTGCTCTAGCAGGCACCAGTAACATCTCCATTGTGAGACTTGTTGTTACTGTTTTTGGCATATCGAATATGCCATGGGGAGCTTGCCAGGCTCTGGCGTGCGGGCAAGATACTCTCGGTAGTTTGCCAGGCTCTCTGAGAGGGAGGAATCAAACCCGGGTCGGCCGCATGCAAGGCAAATGCCCTTCCGCTGTGCTATCGCTCCAGCCCAATAATAATAATAATAATAATAATAATAGTAAATACGAGCATGGAAAAATGAATAGAAAGGGGGAAATATTTGATAATAAGAACAAAGAAAAGTAACACCAGCAGCAAAGAGCAGCAGCCGGGGTCTGCAACCCGATCAGAGACAGCGCCCTGTGCCCCTGACCCCACCCCCCACCCCAGGCGCCCACACCAGGTGGCTCCGAGCGAGCCTGTGTGCCTCTTACTTGTCCCTATCCTCTCGCCTGCCTGCTTGCATCCCAGTGCCCATCACCCTCCACCCAGATGGAGACAGACCCACAGGCCCGGCTGACACCCAGGCAGCCACACAGGGTCTGTGGTTGCCGGGGGGGGGGGGGGGCGGGGAGTCTCTACTGTTCGACTTGGATGTGCCCCTTAGCCCAGCCTCACTTCTGGGTCACACAGGGGTCAGACAAGACCAGGCCCTGGGGTCAGCGCTCAGTTGGGGGAAGAAAACCTAGATGAGGTGGGTGGTGAGGGGACCCCCCACAGCCCCCGCAGGCTGCATAGCACCGTCCCACCTCCCCACTGCCCCCGGAGCCTGCAGACTTCTCTCCACAGGGGAAGGGAGAGAGAGGAAAGGCAAGGTTTAACGGGGGAACGCCTAGATCGCCCGAGGTCCCACAGCCCAGGGAAGGGGAAGGAGAGACGGGGAGTGGAGGTGGGTGGGGGAGAAGAGACAGATGAGAAGGGACTAGGAACATCCGGTGGTGTTGAAGAGTGGTAGCGCTACGTATCCAGACCACAGAGGCAGCGACACTGCACTCAGGAGACGCAAACTTTAACAAGTGAGCTTTAGAAAGGTGCCTGTCAGGAGGGCAGGCTGGGGGCGGGGGGGCAGGGAGGGGTCCGGACAGGGAAACCTGGGGTCACTGGTGGAAGGACGTTGACATTGGTGTCAGGATGGGTGATGAAACATCATAGGTCAACAACCCAACTATGAGTAACTTTGTGAATCATGGTGCTTTCATAAAGTAAAATGTAGCACTGTCGTCCCGTTGTTCATCGATTTGCTCGAGCGGGCACCAGTAACGTCTCCATTGTGAGACTTGCTATCAAATCCACCATGGGTAGCTTGCCAGACTCTGCCATCGGGCAGGATACTCTTGGTAGCCTGCCGGGCTCTCCGAGAGGGATGGAGGGATTCGAACCTGGGTCAGCCGCGTGCAAGGTAAACAAACTCCCTACCTGCTATGCTATTGCTCCAGCCCAAAGTAAAATGTGGGGTGGGGGTGAGGAGAGAATATAAAAAAATAAAAGTAAAAATGGGGGCCGGAGTGATAGCACAGTGGAGAGGGCATTTGCCTTGCACACAGCCAACCTGGGTTTGATCCCCGGGATCCCATCTGGTCCCCTGAGCACCACCAGGAATCATTCCTGAGTGCAGAGCCAGGAGTAACCCTTGAGCAATCACCAGGTATGACCCCAAAAGCCAAAATAAATAAATAAATAAATAAAAATAACTTTGAAGGATTCATTTTCCTTCTTCAGTCCCACCACATTCCTGCACCAACGTGGCCCAAACCAGCCCCTGCTCTGCTCCCCTTGGGCCAGGCGGCTTGGGTACCCAGGGGGGGCAGACACGCTGGCCGGCCCTGTCTGCTCAACAGTCATCTGTCCCCTCATTTCTAAGCCTGTGGCAGAGAGAGGATTGGTTCTGGCTTCGGGAGCTGGGGTGTGAGATCAGGGTCGTCACAGGTCATGACATCACACATCACACCACCTGTCAGCTCCCCTCCCCCAAGAGCGCACCCTCCAGCCCCCGGCCCCAGCGTCCAGCCCCTCTGTCCTGCCTCCCGGGCACACGCTGGTCATGCCTCGTGGCCACCAGTGCTCCTCCAGCTTGTCCTAAAACCAAAGGATCCTGGTGTTGATGCTGTTAGCTACATTTATCTTTAAGAGCAAGATGTTGAGTTTAGTTTTAATGATGAAAAAAACCTTTCAAAGGATAACTCATTGGAACTCATTATGTACTATAAAGGCCACTATTTAAAGATTCAGTAATTCCAGTGATGATCTTTTTAAAGCAGATTTATAGCAGAAAATAGTTAGATTCTTTGACTTCGGTTATAATTTTCCATTTTGTAATTTAATACTCCTTTAGTTTATATTTGCGCATTAAAAATATAGCATCTAAAAGTCCATCATTAAATACTTT
>NC_073309.1:37565935-37622584 GCF_027595985.1 Sorex araneus
ACACACGTTTCTATTTTCACAGAAAGCCATCAGTGAGAAAGGATGGCTAATTGCTGAAGATATAAGTGCTTCCTCATTCATTCAGAAAACAAAATGAGTGCCTCACCTCAGCGCTTTATTTTTTAAAATTCTAAAGAAATTAAAGGTTTAAAATGTTAAGTAAAACTATGGAAGGACGATTTACATAAATGGAGACGCTCTTTCTAAGTCCAATTTCAAAAAGCAAGCCTACAAAAAAAGAGAGACAGATTTGAATTCTACAAATTAGAAATATCCATATGTAAAAATGAAATTTTAATTGAAAAGAAAACCAAACCAGGAAAAAAAATGATATTTTCTACATATATAACAAAGAGACAGCAATGCCCCAGGTGTACAAAGCTTTCTTTCAAATGAATAACAAAGACAAATATTTCAACAGGAAAAAAAGATAATGAGAACATGCAATTCACAAAATAAAAAAATACATGTATTAAACAAACATATAAGAGGCTCAAACATGTAGAAGACATCTTTGATTATTAGTAATTGACATGCAAATTAAAAACAAAAATGAGCAATCATTTTCTATTTCAGTAAAGAGAAAAACAATGATTCCATACAGTGTTGGTAGAAGGGGGGAAAATGATCGCTTTCAATCCCACTGGTGGTGAGGAAAATCAGGTCACCTTTATGAAGAGTAATTTGGCAATATTACGAAAACCCTAAAAATGCACAAGCCAAAGGAATCCGTCGTGGATGCATGTAAAGGCTTAGCTGTAAGACTGTTCATTGCTGTGGGAAACAAACCAAATGTCTTGAAACATAAGAGTAGAAAAAAATATACACGTATCTAAGAGACAAATTCTCTATACGGCAGAGTCCTTAAAAGTCATGTTATAAAAATGTACTAAATAACATTGCAGAATTTTTCATATAGGGAGACTGATCATTAAAAAAAAAAAACACACACAAGTTACAAGCAACGTGACCGAAGCTTTCTAACAGGCAGGACAAATACCTCCGGGTAACCGCATGGTTGGGTGAGGTTCCCAGGAATCTGGGCTCTCGTATTGTTCCTTGGTTTTCTCCGTGTCTACAGTTAACAATTTTGCACCAATTAATTGTTCGTGAGAAATGGTTTTCAGTGGATTTCCAGAAGTGCACAGATTTACATTCCCACCGGCAGGGCTTTGCAGATTGGTGCTTTTTTATCCGTCCATGCTCAGACACGAGCTCAGAGCAGGGCTCACCCTAGACCCAGTGCTGGGGAGACAAAGAGCAAAGGAAGAAACAGCAAGGGGAGGGGGAAATACCACCTAGGGCCCGAGCACTGGGAGGGTGGAGGGGTGGGGGGTGGGGGCGCGTGGGTGGGGTGGGAATAGCGACAAAACTCTCTCGGGGGAGGAAAAAGCACAGACAGATGGCAGAAGTTGGGGTCAGGACATGGACGGAAGGCTGGGAAGCCACTTCCTGGAGAACCTTCTGGGCCCCACGAGGGAATCTGGATTTTCTCCAGGGAGTGTCTGGAGGATTTAAAGAAGGAAGTGGCCAGATTTTGTCTCTCCCTCCGCCTCCGCCCCTCCCCCCCCCAGGGACTCCACCGCCTCTGAGAGTGGAGCCCAGAGAGAGGCAGGGAGGCCCCCCGGGTCGAGGCTGGACCTGCACTGCAGGAGAGAAGTGGGTGGAAGGCTATGGGCACCCAGGTAGGGCTCTGGGCGGGGTGAGCACCCCTGAGCAAGCGCACTCCCCGAGTGGAAACCTGGAAACGTGGCTTCTGGGGTCCCCTCGACTCAGCACCCACCCCTCCCTGCCCCAGGAATGGGACCTGGCTTACAGCCAGGCTCGGGACTCGGCAGAGAGAGGAGACGCACCCTCAAATCCTCGGCAGCATCCACGCTTCTTCAGAGCCCGGAGACGAAGGGTGGGTCTCCACAGCTCCCGGGTCCCCCCCTGCCCGGGAGCCCCTGTGCTTCAGGGAGCACCTCCATGCCCTCGCCACTAAAGCATGACCACCCTTGGTGTGATACAATCATTTCTGATGAAACGTTCTTTTGCCAAAGCCAGCCTTGTAAAACGGAGGCGTCTGTGCACATGGTACCCCAGCAGACACTCTGAGTCATCGCCTCTCCGGGGACCCTACGCCCATGTCCTGGGTCACGTGGGCCAGGTTTCTAAGCTCTGGGTCACCCCTCTGGAGGAAGCCGTTCATCTGTACCCAGGAATTCCCTTTGGGGTGTTGAGGTCCAGGAAACAGGAGGCCCGGCGCCTGCTTCCATTAGGGCCAGTTGTTGCAAAGCAACGTTCGACGTCCTGGTCCTCGCACACAGCTGGCCCGGGCCCTGTGCTCAGGGCGGGGCTCTTTCATGCCAAGCAGCTCTTCATTTCACTGATTGCTGGGAAGTCGGGGCGCAGTCCCCCTCACCGACCGGACACACAGAGGTCACCGGAGAAGGGGATGCCTGTGTGGAGACATCTGGGAGTACTCTCAGCCACTTCGTTGAAAATCCAACAGTGCCGAGTCAGAGATGGGACAAGGGGCAGGTCCCTCAGGGCTCCCATGCATGTGGGGTGCAACAGAGCCAGGGCTCAGTGCCCACGTGTATGTACAGCCCGGTGTCCACCTGGGACTGTCCCGTGCCTCATTCCCGAGGCCACAGCGATTTACAGCACAGCACCCCGAGGTCAGAAGATGCCCCCCCACCACCACCACCTCCGCCACACGGCGCCTGTTTCCACAGAGGAGCTCGTCCAAGGGCATCTTGAGAAGATGCACATCTGCGACATGGGCACCCCCCTCCCGACGTCCCCTGCTCGGGTGCTCCATGCAGCACCTGGCATGTGCCGGACAACTCACATGTGTTTGCTAAATAGGGGAAGGGCCAAGACAGGGAGAAGGGACCAGTGACCCATCCCGGGCAGGAGGGGAGATTCATGTCCCCACTCCTGCCATCACTATCTAGTCACAATACAGCAGTTTTACCCACGGGTGGTGGGGGGGGGGGCATGGCTCATTTATTATTTTGATTTGCATAGCTAACTGCTAATGGAGCGGAGCTTCTCTCTCGGGGTCGTGTGTGGTTCGTAGATTCTCTCTCATGAATCCACAGTCCCATCACCACAGCCCGGTTTTATTGGTTTCTCAGATGCGCTCCCCAGAGGGTGGGGGACCCAACGAGGGTCCCAAAGCTTTCACCCCAAGAGTCTTCCCCGGGCACTGCCTAGTGGATAGGCCTCTTCTGCGTGAACATTTGGTCAGTGGTTCTGCCCCACAAGGGCAGCAGTGGAAGAAGAGGAGGGCTTGAGGGGGCAGAGGAAACACCCCCAACCTCAGGGTCTGCTCTCCCAGTGGCCTCCTTACCCCAGCAAAGGGACGGATATGAGTAAAAGGTGGAGCAACGCTGCCCCAGGGGCTGCCCAGGGTCCTCACGGGGAGTGGCAGTTGGCCCAACTAACATGGCATGGGTCACCCAACTCTTTCTGTCTCACAACAGTTAAGGGGTGGGAGACAATGGGGTCAAGAAAGAGATGTCTTAAATAACCAGAGAGACTATCTCCTCCTCGCTATACCTGACAGGAGACTCCTGAACCACCATACATGTGCATGTACACACGCACACACACACACACGCACACACACACGCATGCATACATACACATGGACACACACATGCATGCACACACGCACACAGGCGCATATGCACATGCATGCACAGTATTAGTGAGAATGTTCTAGAAACAAAGAGGCACCTACCTGATCCTTTATCCAACCGGGTTACAATCTTGAGAGAGGGCTGACTCAGTCCCCTGAGAGCCCTCAGAGACGACGCATTTAATCCAAAAGTAACCTCCCTTCAGCTCTTCTGACAAGAGTCCCAAGGACCAAGTCACAAAGCTGGAGATTGGCAGGTGTGTCCTAGGAGCCTGCTGGCCCCAGCCCTGCCCAGGCCTCGAGGGAGGAACAAGAGGAAAGAAGCAGCCACACCCAGTGAATCTGGAGAAGGAAGAGTCAAGCCCGGAGGGAAGCCTGGAAGAGACGGTGAGCACTATCTCCTTCGGGACTGTGTAGCCCCAATGGAGTCCTGCATAGCTGAGCAGGGGGCAGAGAGCCAGCAGGGCTGAGCAGGCAGGAGGGTTCCAGGGTGAGAGGGTCATGCCTTTCGGGGCTGTAGAAGCCCCCCTCGATCTGGCTGAAGGGGTGGGACCAGTGGGACCAGCCTGACACCAGGAGGGCGGGTGGGGCTGGAGGCGGGGAGCAGAGCAGCCCAGAGCCGGAACCAGTTTCTGGAACCAAGCACCAAGCATCGGGACCATCGGGGCACCCTCGAGGGGCTGTGCCCACTGCCTGGCTCATTCTGAAGCCAGGCCCGGGATGGGAGGTGCAGCGGGCTGGTCTTAGGGGCCCTAAGAGGGGGACCGTGACTCCACTGGGATGGCCTCGGATCGGAAATGGGGCTCATAAAATCGGGGCCACGTCCTCATCTAGAATAGTGCTACCATGGACCCGCCCTTCCTGCCATCTCCCGACTAGTCTTATCTTAAACTTCAGGGGAGGCCCTGGCATGTGACACAGCGGGAAAGCTGAGCCTTGCCCACACAAGGCCCTGGGTTCGATGCCAGCAACAGAAAGCGAGCATGCAATAACATTTCAAGCACACGGAGGCACCCCAAAACTCACCTAGCAAATCCAGGGCAAAAAAAAAATAATAATGATGAGATATTTTCAAGGGTCCCAGAGAGGGCACACACAGCCAATCCCCGTTCCCCATCTAGACCCCTGAGTACCCCAAAGAGTGATCCCTGAGCACACAGCCAGGAGTAAGCCCTGAGCATCACGGAGTGTGGCCCCAAAACCAAAAACTGTACTGTGCTGTACTGTCATCCCATTGTTCATCCGTATACTCGAGCGGGCACCAGTAACATCTCCATTGTGAGACTGTTACTGTTTTTGGCATATCGCATACGCCACAGGTAGTTTGCCAGGCTCTGCCATGCGGGTGGGATACTCTCGGTAGCTTGCCAGGCTCAAAACCAAAAACAAACAATTAAACAAAAGAGTTTTTAATCAAAATTGATGGAGAAATGAGCAGGGACTCCTCGGAGGAGAGAGTCGGTCCAGGCACTGAGGGGCCCAGCTCTGCTGTAGCACACGCAGCATCTCTGAAATTTCCCATTCCTGGGATGTGTCTCTGCTCCCGTAGGACAAGCACAGCTCCTTCCAGGGTCCCCAAAGGCCTGGCACCTGGACTGAGGACTTGGTGTGTCAAGAGATGCCCCGGGTCCCCTGGGAAGACAGACAGACTCCCAGGGGTCTCCCGAGGAGCTGTGCTTCTCTGCTCAAAGGCCAGAGGAGCTGGTAGTTTCCACTCTCAATTGGGGGGGGGGGGCCCTGGCTCCAGCCACCCCTGCACCTCTACCCTCCTACCCCCTCCTCCCAGCCCCCAACAAGCCCTTACCTTGCAGTAAGAACCAGAGCAGACAACCCCGGGGCTGTTGCCGTGAGCAGAGCTGACAACTGCAGCAACTCAAAACCACCACCGGCACATGCTGAGACATGGACCAGGGGGCTCCCGGGTCCACCCCACACCTCCCTACCGCCCCCCCCCCCGACAAGCCCGTGGGGAGGGTGTGTTATGCTGTTGGGGGGGGGGGGTTCTGGGCTTCCGCCCCTCCACCCTCCGGGAGCCGGGCTGGATCCCTTCCAAGGCAGAGCTCTCTGTCCACTTGTTCACTGAGAACATTTCTATTTTGAGGAAGTGTAATTTGAGGCCGGTCGGAATCTCAGTGCACGGGTTTGCCTGAAACATACTAAAACGCAGGCAACTGCTAAATAAAAATCCCCCAAATAACCACGCTCCAGTGCTGCATTTTTATAAGTTCTTTGAAAGGCAGAGGAGAACAAGGGAGATGAACACACAGAATGTCTCCCTCTTCGTACCTGATGGGAGAGAGAGATAGAAAGGAGATAGGGTGCGGGAGGGACAGGGCGTCCCTTGCCCGCCCCCTAACCTGGCTGCTGGTGGCTGCCTCTGCCCAGCCGCTCCCACCGCAGAAACACCTTCCTTCTCTCTGGGGGTGCTTATCGGCTTGAGCGGAGGGAAAGGGGACAAGTATCCCAGTTCTCATCGTGCTGGCTATCACCAGGTCCTGGGAGGAACCCGGAGGGACAGCCTCAGGACACGCAGCAGCCCAGCCTCATGGTCCAAGGGAGATGAAGGAGGACGGGAGAGCCAAGATCCGAGTTTGGTCCTTGGTTGAAAGCTCACCCGCCCTGCCAAAGGGCCAGGGTCTCTCTCAGAAATCAGACCCGAGGTACCGCTTTCCTCCCGGACACCCCACAAAGCCCTCCTTCTCCTGGGCACACGCGGTTCCAAGAGCGCCTCCAAACCGCCGTTGCCGCCACGCGGAGACCTGGGAAGTTCTGATTGACCTTTTATTAACATTTTTCTAAACCAATATGTTTTTTTCTTCTGCTCCCAGCACCCTGAGGAATTATGAAAAATACTTTTTTCTTTAGTTTATCCCATATGCACTTAATAGGCTCACAAATATAATACCATTATAAAAAAGAAAAACTGCCAACTCTGCTAAAAAAAATTGTCATAACACTAAATTATTATATAAATATAAAAGGAGTGTGTCTGTAAAATATTCACTCAATGAACATCCCAAGGTGATGCTTTTGCTATGTTGTTTTTATTCCTGAGAGATCCATAACGCATTTGGATATGCCACATGTCACCACATGAATCAGGCAGTTAATGCATGTGCTTTGTAGGAGCAGGGATGTCTTCCCAATAGAATGTGCTATAAAAAAATGTAGAGATCTGGCTGCTTTGTCTGATAGGCATAATTTAATGTCTTGCTTATAATACTGCATCTTAAGGAAAAATACACACTATCCTATGTAGTTATTTACAATATATTGCTAAGCCTATGCAAATATGTTTCCCCGAGCCCAGGATTATATAACAAAGGTCAACAATGTTTGAAATATTTTGAAGCATATTCCCAATATGCTTAGTGCATGGTGCTAATGTCCAATATATGCACATATATCTTAATATATTTCCAGATATTTCTGTTCATTGTTCTCGCCATAGCCTCTCACAGAATACTATTAGAGGAATGTTTTCTCCTGAAGAAATCCAAACATTGCCTATCCATCTTAGAAAAATTTATTAAGGTGGCTAATTATGCGGTCCTTAATATTGCATTAGCGTGGAGGTTGCTCAATGCCACTGCGGAAGAGAAAGAGATAGAAGCCAATTCAACAAAGCCGACGCCAGATGCAACGGAGGCGGAAACAGCACACACCTCTGATCTTTCTCACAGACTTCCCAACCACCAGACAACACACATATGCATGCACTCCACACACAGGTACACATTCACACATGAACATTACATACACCCCACATACAAACATAGCATACACATATACACATACCACACACACATGCACTACATACCTACACACACTCCATACACATACACACATAACATGCACACTTCACACACACACATATATATATACAGACACATTCACACAATAGCATACACACCTAACATCACACTCCACATACATACATATACACATTCATATATATATATACCACACACAAAGACATAATATATCCACTACATACACCCCACATAATACACATATAACATATACACATTCACATAAACACGCATAACATATATGCATATGCATGCACACCACACACATACATGCCAGACTCACTTCATACACACTTATTCCATACACAGATACACATACACAAAATACACACACCACAAACACACACCACATACAGACACATGCACCACATACACATTCCACACAGGCACACCACACACAGAAGCACACATCACACCACATACACATTCCACATAGGCACACCACAAATACAAGCACACGTCACACCCCCACACAGAAACACACACATCTCACCCACATATGACTTTGTCCACTCTACAAGGATTATCAGTCACACATTCTACTTCTCATTTCCAAATGTTGAGAAATCTGTCCTGATTTTTCTGAGGGGAATGTTAGAATCACATGTGAATAGGTAGAGAAAATTCTTTGTGGGGTTGGAGGGGCTTCCAAGAGGTGCTTGGGAGGCCTGGGCGCCCCTCCTGGCAATTCTCAGCTAACTGGCGGGCACGTCCTTCAGTGCTGGGTGAGGTGAGCTGGGCTTCTGGTGCCAGGAATGATCCGGGCCACCCCGGGTGAGGCTCAAGAGCCTTCAGGCCATGTCTGGGGATGTCCAGGGCATCACGCAGTGCGTGGCACGTGCATGACATCTGAACTCGGATCAGCCCCTAGATCAGAATCTTCGAGAAGGGGATTTTGGTAGATAACACAAAGGTGGAGGGAGGAATCGTGTCAAGCTGACCCCCATGTATCCAGTTCCTGCTCAGAGCACAGGTAAATGAGAGATTTGTGAGGGAGCAGCAGACAGTTCAAAGGGCTGGAGCACAGACCTTCAATGCATCGAGCTCTGAATTTAATCGCCAATACTGCATGGTCCCCCAAGCTCCACCAGGTGTGACCCTGGTGGCCCCTAGACCCTCCGCTCTGGGCCCCCTCCCCACCCCAGCACCACTGGAGCAAGCAGCACTGCATCACCAGGCCTTAGCCCCGACCCATCAGGCCCCCGCACCTGGGCTGAGGACCTCCCAGGGTGACCTCTAGACCCCCTGAATTCTACTTGGGAGCCCCACCACCACCATCCCCCAAACTAGAGGTTGCTGGTAGCCAAGTTTTCTGAGAGCAGAGTTGTCCATTCCAAGTCACACCGTCCTCCCATCGTTCCCCAATCGCCAAATCAAAGAAGACCGTGCACTCACCCAGACACCAGGTAGGAGGGCAGCTCTAGGAACAGGCTCATCACCCCCGGGTGGGAACCGGGCAAGAAGGACCGGTGGGCTGGCTTTGAGTTGCGTGCTGCTCCACCACTGTGTAGCTGTCGCCCACTCTAGGTCACAACAGCCAGTCGGAGAGTGCTGTACCCCAGGTCTTGAGGGTCCTCCAAAACCCCACTCTTTAGAAACGGCCAACAGCGTCCACTTCCAGGAACAATGAGGTCTGTCTGGTGTCTCGAAGAGAACCATTGATTAGAGTCGAGTCCTGTTCCCAGTTATCAGTTCGGCCAGGCACACCGCCCCCTGATGAGGCCTCTGCAAGCAGCCAAAGCCTAGAAATCAGATTTCTCCAGCCCATGCTCTCCCCTCCCCACCACCAGATGAAAGGGGTTCTCCAGAGCGGCCTGGCAAGGGAAGCTGCCATAAGGCAACGAAGAAAGGCCCAGAATGCCAGTCTCCTCCTGAGAAAGCAGCGCCCCCCCCCCCCCGCGCCCCTCTCCTTTTTCTCCAGAAACGAATGTCATTAACAGATATTTCTTTCTCAGCCCTGATCGTGGGGTTCCCTGAACCTGAGTAATGATCTGACATGTCTGGGGAATGTGGGAAGAGAGGACAGAATGCATGCACACATGCACACTGAAAATAGCCCGTTCTCCTGCTAAAACATGCACCGGCTTTTCGGAGCATTCCAGAAGGTTTTAAGGTTTTTCACAAAGGCCAAGAAATCTGCGAGCATCTTAGTTCTCCCACTGGAAACTCAACTGTATCTAAGGAAGAGAAAATGTTAAATCATTTAAAGAGAGCTATTTTTCATAGTTTCCAGTACATAAATGTGTTTCAGTACATGTTATTGTAAAATAGTGTTTCTACTTACGTTCTTATACATCTGTTGTTGTGTTTACTCATCCTCTAGTTCTGACTTTTAGAAATAGCAATAAATCTATTTTTTAATCCCCTCTCCTGATGACTGATTATTCATCGCTAAAAGGGATGGAGGGAGGTCCATGTGAGGAGAGATCCACCCTCCATGCAAGCTCCACGAGTACAAGATAAACAGGGTCCAGGGAGATTCCTCTTCTGTCCTGGGTAGTTTATGCAAACTAAATAAGGAGTTGGTGGCAGCTCAAATAAATATAAATTACCCTCCAGTGGAAACTCCAGCCACTTGTTACAGACAATTTCAGCAAGGAGGAGCCAGTGGTGACATCTTCCCAAACAATACAATTCATTTCTACGCTGCATCCTTAATACAAAGATCACAAACGGCTTTGTGGAGATTCAGTCATGCCTGAGCCAAGCCTAAGAGGACGGGTAGCCAAACAGGTAGAAGAACAAGAAAGGGGACCCTTTCCCTCGGGGTCCTGGAGAGAGAGTGTGGGGATGGGGGGCGGGGGGGAACAACCAAGACAAATACCTGGAGAAGTTAAGTCAGGCGAGGCCAGGCTTGTGCAGTATAACGCCTACAATCCTTGGTACCCACACAACAGTGTGCCTTCCCTATCGTCAGGAAGAGGAGCAGAGGTATTCAGGGGACAGCTGTCCTATGTTTCTGCAAGGTTCAAGTGTTCCTTGAGGCAGTGCCTCCTCTGACTCCAAATCGGCCTCTCTGAGCTGTCACAGTGAGGGGAGCCTTGGCGAGCCACCACCTGGACGCCCCCCGAGATGAGAATAAGGCACACCTGTGTCTGCAGGTGGACTGGGAGGACAGAGGGATGGGCTTGGTGATGCTCATGCTGTCTACCACTGATCGTATATCGTTTTACCATCACATTCCTCCAAGAAAGAGGAAGACTGGTCCCAAGCAGAACACATTACAAAGGACCCTCCAGTATTCTTCCGACATGGCTTAGGTTTGCTCCTCGAGCTTCCCGCTCAACTCTGCTTCCCTCCTGCTCAACTCTGGATTCCTTGAACTAAGACAGGGAAGCAATTTAATTTCCTCAGCCATAAAATGTAGATTCCAACGCCAGTGGGGCTGGTTACCACCCAGGTCTAAGACTTTATGCATCTATAAACCACATGCTGCATAGCCACACACGGGTAAGTTCGTGGAACTGTCGACCACAGTCATGTGACCAGCATTCAGTATGTTGGGATATGGCCCAGTTCAGGGACTAGAATAATGGCATCCCAAATGGGCACCACTCAATGATAGCCATCCGCTTGATCTGAGGCCTCATTGGTTGCCTAGGAAACAACTTTGTTTTTTTCTAGCTTTCACCTTCCTGTTTGCTTTACCTCCCTGCCAATACTTCCCTACTTTCTGTATGCAAGTTCTCACCAAGTTCCAAAAGCTCTGGGTTCCATATATTGGACTGCACAGCAAAATGCATAAGTTATTGACAAGAATTTTGTTTTCTGTATAAACCCCATGATCACTCCTGGGATATTTTGCAGCTGGGATTGCCTACTAGGCTTTTAAATTTGCACAAAGCACATGGTCAGTTGTGTTCATGCAAGGTTAGTTAGAAGGTTAGTTCTGTGAATAGAAGAGAAGGACAATCAAGTGTTTTCCCATCGTCTAATGATAACTTTCATGCTTAGGGATTAGCCACACATTGCAGACTATTCTTCCTTCAAGCTTACCATCTGATACCTTATCACCTCCAGGTCCCATGAAAATGATCAACTGTTCTCAAGGTCATCTGGAGACTGGACAAAAGAGAAAGAGCAAGGATGTGGTTCGTGGACGCAACAGAGACTGCATGGCATGACCGAGTGGAAGAATCTTGGCTTTGAACTTGGGTTCCCTTCACAACTCTGCCATTTGCTAACTTAGCCTTGTGCAGAAATTATTCTCCTGGTGCAGAAATTGTTCTCCTTTGGCCCTGACCAGCAGGAGAGGGAGATAATGCAGAGCAGCTTCTGTGAGCCAACAAAGCAGAGACAGTAGAGGGTGAGGACTGAACTCAGGGAGCCAATTTCTCGTTCTCAAACCTCCACACTCCTCCTAGGGCTTCCCCCAACCCCCCAAGCAGGTTGTAAAGCTGCAGATCAGTGTGTGTATGTGAGAGACGCCTCTGTTGGTAAGAGGGGTCACTTCCAGATGGAGTTCACAGGACTCTTTCTGTAATTTGAACTGTGACCACCCCTCCCCCGAGCACCCAACCATGGGTCCACCCAACCACAGGTTTTCCTGCCCCACATTTATGCACCAGAGTCTGACCATGGCCTTGGCTGCCTCCAAGGTGCTGGGTGAGGATTTTTATAGAAACCAGTAGTCCCACTCCAACCCTGACCATTACCCATGCCTCAGTCAGCTTTCCTAAGCCAGTCTATTGGCTCTTTGAACCAAATTACCAAAAAAAAACCACAAGGATAAAAGGATTAGAAATGCTAATTTGTCATTAAAAATCTGGCAAACGGGACCTATATTTTGCTAGCAGTTTTAATATCATACTTTTGTGCTTTCCTAAACTAATTTAGCCTACTAATTTTCTATAATTACCTGAATGCTCTTTGCTTCCGCTGGTCAGATGAGTTCTGAGACACTTATATAACCATCATTAAAAAGATGCATTTAGCAGCTCAGATTGTTAAAGTAACAAAGCCTATAGAATCTGGAGGTTATTGTATTCTCCCAAAAGTACTTAAATAATAGCCTAAAATCTGAAGAATTACTTTAATACTTCAATAAAAATAACCCAATTCAAAACATTTTCAAGGAAACAGAGTTCTTTGCTCTAGGCTACCGAGTAATGGCTGAGAGAAAGTATATAGCCTGTCACTTCTGATTAGAGAACTGTGCCTCTGTGCTTTGA
Source organism: Sorex araneus (assembly GCF_027595985.1). Lineage (NCBI taxonomy): Eukaryota > Metazoa > Chordata > Mammalia > Eulipotyphla > Soricidae > Sorex > Sorex araneus. The sequence goes on from NC_073309.1 coordinate 37,578,550, forward strand.
ATGAGGGGCATGTCTGGTAATAGGAAGTGCAGATATTAAAGTTAATAAAATAATGTGGAATACAATATATATGAAACTTGACCAAGTATAGCACAGAATATAACATATATTACCCTGTTCAGTCAACTCCTGTGGCCTGGCATCTAATGACAAGCTTAATTTCTGTTTCCAATGAGAGTACAGCTAAAAATACAATTTCCAGATTAGACAAATATTTTATCCGACTCCCTAACAAATGTAACCAAGACTGGCCCGCATGTCTACACAGCTGCCCAGCGACCATGAGAGGGAATTACTAGGATTGTGAACTGTTCAGCCTGAAAAGTCCGTGGAACCTCATCATCTTTAAGGTCATTATAAATAATTAGCTGCAAGCATGGCAGTGTTGAGGCTTCGCCACCAGAAAAGAACAGGGGCGCCTCCATTTCTCTCCCACCCTACGAGGCTCCCAGCTCTCTCTCAGCACAATTAGACCTCCCCAAACAATTCGGCAGCCAGGCCCCTGCACACCCATTATTGCATCTTTAATCTAAAACCCCAACGCCAACTGTAATGGTTTTGTTTTTCGATACATTAACCTTCAACTTGTATTTTCACTATTAAATAACCAGCTTGAGAACCTCCTAGATTTTTTTTCCCCCCGTCACCTACCAGAAACCATACGGTACCCAGGATGTGACCCTCTTAAGGGATTTAAAAGCAATTCAATGAGCTAATCTCGGTAAACCTAGAATTAAAGTTCTTGTTTCCATATTTCACTTTCAAAATATTTAGAACTTTGACAGATATGACATTATGTTTTCATTAAAACAGCTGATTTCAAAATGCTGCACTGTGCAGAAACGCCATAAACAGTTTATGATGAACTGCCACGCTCTTAATTAAAACAATAAATCCAGCACACAATATTTGCGCAGCCGCCGGTCTGACCTTTGCCTCTTGCTATCCACCACCAAGCCGCGGCTGCGTTCCCAACGCCAGACGTGGAAGGTTTTAAAACATGATCTGAAAGGCACTAAAGATAAAATAAGAGAAAACGTACCATTACTCTTCGCAGTTATGATTAATTCAGTTCATATTTTACAATCTGGTTATGGAGTAAAACTGCAGACTTTACATCAAGTATTTGCCATTCACTCCACCTAATGTATAAAAATGCTTGATATTTTAGAAAATGGCACCGAGCTAATTCACCACAACCCCATGAAGGACAGGAATTGAAATCGTAAACACGGACAGAGTGATTAGCTATCCATCCAAAGTGACGAACAGAACTCACTCTCGCCGGATGGTCAGCCTCGGACGATAAATATGCCGACTGCAGCTTGGGCTCGTCACGCCACTCTCGTCTCTGCACTGCTAGATTTCAGATGAAAATACTCCCTTAAATCTCTCGCATCTGCTGCTGGAGCAGGCAGCAAGGGGCGTTAATTACCACGCTGGAGCACGGTAAATTTGTTGTACCGGCCCCGAATCACCAAGTTAACCTCGGCCCCACTAGCATCGGGGGGCAGAAACTCTCTGAACCGGGTCCTGTATGTTTCCCACCTTGGGAGGGCAGTGGGGTGCCAGGGGGCAGCCCTGACTGCTGTCTCTCTCTGACTGGATGGACTCGTGGACAGCTGACATCATCTGGGGTCCGGGAGGAAGGGGTCCGAGCCTGGAAGGGGCAGTGTTCTAACCTCAGGAAGGGAGGGAGGCTCCAAGCTCTGTTGAAAGGACGGGGACTCGCTCCCTGGTTCCTGCAGAAGACTGACCCCCCCCCATCCCTCTCCATCCCCCTGACATGAGCATGTGACCCCAGGACCTTCCTCTGAGGGGCACAGGAGGACAATGGACGTAGTCGTGGAGACAGCAGAGCCCCAAAAGCTAGGGCCCCACGGGACACTGAGCTGCAGGCAGAGTCCAGCAAGGCTCCAGGGAGCTGGAGAGGCGCCAGGAAGCTGTTCAGGCCAGAGTCTGGGCCCTTTCGCCCGCTCTGAGGAGAACAGAATGTCCCGTGGGCCGTGGCCCACATGGGACAAGCCCCGCCTGGCTGGCGCAGCCTTCGCCGGCTTGTGCAGCTGTGTCTTGCTTGCCATCTCCCTTTTTCAGGCCTCTGCCCTGCCTCCCAGCACCCCCAACCCACAAGGCACTGTGGACCCCGTTGTGCAGTGCCAGAGCACTGGAAGGGAGCAATGGTCCCTGAGAAATCAGAGCCTTGTCTGTCTCCCTCCATGAAGGACAGGCTCCTCCCTGGCTTGGGGTCTGGCATTCTAGCAAGGGAAGGGCTCTGCAGGAAGGCCGGGCTCTGAGGGTCCTACGTCCACCCCAGGGCCACCACGGGCCTCCACAAGAGCCATCAGTCTCTCCCCCACCCCCAGCCTTGGGGGCACGGAAGAGCAGAGGTGAGTTCCCCCACTGTCCTCACAAAAAGAGGGTGCCCCAGCAGCATCACCCCCTCCCATCCGACCACAGGAAGGTCAGGTCAGTCCCACACTGGGGACCGGAAGTCCCCTCCACCCATCCTCACACCTACCCCGCTGCACAGCGCCCCCTGGTGAGCGCATGCCCTTCCTGCACACGTGTCCTCTGCCTTCCTCCAGAAAACAGAGACCCTGTGGCATGAAGTCCCCCAGCCTCCCTCCTGGTCAGTGGCAGCCAGAATTAATTTCCATGCCCTCTCCTTTGGGGTTAGAGTTCCTTCAGGAGCACCTCCCAATCTCCTTTGGGCAGACTCAGAAGCCTACCCACATTCTCAGGGTCATAATTCCTTTTGGTCATTTTTAATGTTTTTTTCAAGATTTTACCTATTTATTCAGTTAGCTACTTGTTTATTGGTTTTTAGGGGCTGTCACAGCCACACCTGGAGGTTCTCAGGGCTTACTCCTCACTCTGTGCTCAGGGGTCACTCCTGACGGAGTTGGGGGGAACCATGTGGGATACCAGAAGGGAACCTGGGTCAGTTAAACACCCTATCTGTTGTATCTAGCTCCAGTCGCTTTATTTATTTATTTTATTTATTTATTTTTTTATTTTTGCTTTTTGGGTCACACCTGGTGATGCACAGGTGTTACTCCTGGCTCTTCACTCAGGAATTACCCCTGGCCGTGCTCAGGGTACCATATGGGATGCTGGGATTTGAACCCGGGTCGGCCGCGTGCAAGGCAAACGCCCTACCCGCTGTGCTATCTCTCCAGCCCTGCTCCAGTCACTTTAATTGATCAATCAATTAATTAATTAATTCACTGCCACTGTTATTCATCAATTTGCTCAAGCGGGCACCAGTAATGTCTCCATTGTGAGACTTGTTGTTACTGTTTTGGGCATATTGAATACGCCACGATAGCTTGCCAGGCTCTGCCGTGCGGGTGGGATACTCTCGGTACCTTGGCAAGCTCTTCGAGAGGAACGGAGGAATCAAACCCGGGTCAGCCGTGTGCAAGGCAAACGCCCTATCTGCTGTGGATAGCGATAGCGATAGCAATTAATTAAGTTTTAAATTTTGTTTTCAGTAATTTCACATCCATGAATATCCAGTTAAAAATTACAATGACTATAAACATATTTGGGGGTGATCAGGGTGGTGGGCCCTGTGATTTTCTAGCCAGGCTCACGTTGCCTGTTGGGGGAGGTCAGGAGTGGGGAGGTGCATTGTCATCAGAGCCTGGAGTGTGGCGGAGGGGATGCAGGGACACTGAGGGAAGGTCAGATGGAATTATGGGATCCTGATCAAGGAAGCGAAAGCCAGTGTCCTTGACCTCCGGGTGGAGAAGGGGCCGAGACCCCACAGACCTCCTGGGCTCCGTTGGGGAATCAGCACAGAGCACACAGGGGTGCTTCACCCCCAGGTCAGCACTCACACCTTGCAGTCCACTTGGGGGCTGGACTCTTCCCCTTCTCTCCCTCAGCCCATGCCTCCAGATCCAGACCCACAGAGGGACAGAGTCCACTCTCAGCTCAGGTGCTCAGATTGCCTGTGTCCTTCGCTGCTGATGGACCTTGGAGAGTCTCTCCCACGTCCCGCACACCAGACGTCATCTCCTTGGGTCCTGCTGCCAGAACCAAAAGAGGGACGAGAAAGAATCCATGTCCCGACACGGTCACAGTTCAAATAGAGCTAAGGTAGGGGGGAGTTTCCAGTCAGTGCCACCCCTCCCGGACCCCAGCCCCAAACATGTCATCTGAGCAACCCAGAAAGAGTCTGGCTCCTCTCTCTGTCAGGTCAGCTCTCTGTGAGCTGCACTGTGACATAGTTTCAGCAAAACAATATCACCCTCCCTGTGATATCAATGTGGCTATTTTTAATTTTACTGGTCTTCTAATTTTGTGTTTAATTTGTAAATGAGGCCTGATTTTGTCTTTGCCTAAAAGCTATAAGCATCAGGGTTTAAATCTCCCTATTTTTAAGATCTGTAATCAAGAATATCCCTATCTTTCTCCATTGAATGGTTTTAAGGATCAAATGAAATCAGGCAGGAAATGAGCTCAGCACCATGGTGGCACATGAAAGAATGGAATAGATGGCATTACATTTAGTTATTAGTTTATAATAAATATAAACATGACACATATTTAGAATGCCATCAACTCAGAGGCCAGAGAGACGGTGCAGTGGACAGGTTCTTGCCTGGTTTGTGGCCAACCCAGGTTCAATCCCCGGTACACCCCATCATACATTTCCCGGAGCCCACCAGGAGTGATCCCTGAGCAGAGCCCAGAAGTAAAACCAAAAATGAGAGTCATCACCTTATGAAATAGACAATAAATAAATACACCATGGATATTTATTATCTTATTATAGAGCATCTATTTCTGTCACTGTCACCATCATCCCGTTGCTCATCAATTTGTTCGAGCGGGCACCAGTAACGTCTCTCATTGTGAGACTTATTGTTACTCTGTTTGGCATATCCAATACACCACGGGTAGCTTGCCAGGCTCCTCTGCCATGCGGGTGTAATACTTTCGGTAGCTTGCCAGGCTCTCTGAGAGGGGCAGAGGAATAGAACACGGGTCAGCCGAGTGCTGCTGTGCTATCGCTCCAGCCCGTCTATTTCTAGATAATAAATATTATATAAAATGATTCACACTCTAATTAGGCATGAGTAGTTTGTCTCTTGACAAGCTGCATCAACCAAGCTCGAGGGGCAGCAGGGAGAAACAGGGCTCTGTGTGTGTGTGTGTGTGTGTGTGTGTGTGTGTGTGTGTGTGTGTGTGTGTGTGTGTGTGTGTGTGGCTCTGGTGACCCCCTCAGCACTGCTTGGGATGCTTGGGAGCCTCTCCCGTGCAAGAATCAAGCTTGAGGACTAAGACTGGATCAGGTTCCCCCCAATTCCTGTGTTGAAAGTCTAACCCCAGAACCTCCAGATGCAGATGGGGCCTAGAGAGAGGTTTCCCAGGGCTCCTGAGGGTGGACCCTGGTCCAACAGGTCTCTGCTGTCCTTAGTAGGGGAGACTGGGGCATGGACACAGGTCAGCTGAACTCAGAAGACACACACACCCCACCCCGCCAATACCTGGATCCAAGACTAGATTGCAGCCGGAAAGAAATATGCTCCCTGGGCTGAGACCCCACTGTCAGCCCACACTGACAGGTGCTACTTGGACCCAACAAGCACTGAGTGGCTTACATTTCCCCCGGGTTCTACTCTGCAAATGCTGCCCAGACAATGGAGGGGAGATATCACCACACCCCACCACCCCATCCCACCAGGATCCTCACTGACACTGCGGACCCTGGACCTAGCCATACCTTGTCCCCTGGGCCCACCCTCAGCCGGCCACTGGCTGGCTGCTGAGCTGGGTAAGGGAGGGGGCTGCAGGACCGTTCTGGTGCTGGCCCCTGGGTGCCCAGGGTGGCCCTCCCTGGTTCTGGAGCCCCCCGAACAGCCTGGACTCTCCACGCTGGTCCCAGACCACCCCAGGGGCTCTGCCAGCTGCAGCCTGATGGTCCCCACCCTCTGCAGAGCAGGCGACCAGAGGCACACACAGGAACTGGACTGGCATTACAAGGGGACAAATGGACGGTTCCGTTTCCCAAAATAGCGTTCCAGAAACTCTCCCACGCGGGGTGACGGAGGAAGGTTGGGAAGCAAGGACTTTTACTGCGGGTTGTCTCCAGGGGCCCGCGGGCGGTGACCAAAGCAGGGAAAGGCCTTGCATCTGGCACGGGAAGGAGGGGCGGTCAGAAAGGAGTGGGGCTCTTCACCGCCTGCCCGCAAGGTCCTTCTCCCCGATCTTCCAGCTCCTGAGGGGGCAGGGGGCGCCCTCTGCTGTTTGATGACACTGCCGGTCAAGCAGAGACTCCCAGAGCCCACCCAGGGCCCAACTTAGCTCAGTGTGCAACCCCGCCCCCTCCCCCACCGCTCAACTCCCTGCGCGTGCGCGCGCGCGCGCACACACACACACACACACACACGCACACCAATGACATGCCGCAGAGATGATGATGATCACCTGACCCACCAGACAGGGTGTGTCCAGCGCCCATGCCCACTGGGTCCTGTGGCAGATGTGCATCCCACCCTGCCCCAGGGACCGTCTCAGCTCATGGGAGAAAGATCAGCTGGGGGGGTTGGGGCGGGGTCTGAGGTTCCCGGGTGTCGGAGGCAAGGCACTGAGCTTCCGGGGGCCAAGAGACCACCCCGGGTTGGCACGTGTGCGAAGAAGAGAGTCATGTGAGCCTCGGGGATCTGAGGCGTTTCGCTCCTGCTCCAGCGTTTCTGGCTGTCTGAGCCCAGGCTCCAGCTTCCTCGTCTGGGTGACAATCTTAGCACTGGTCACTGCACAGGGCACCGCGCACAGCACAGAGCACTGGGCGAGCACGGGGCACAGCAGGGAGTGGCGGGCTGGCACCACGCGTGCCACAGAGCGCTGCGTGGCACTGTCCGGACTCAGCGCTCCATGCAGTGTGTTGCCCCTGCAGTGTCCCCAGGCTGCCACCTTTCTGCTTCTCCTGCACACCCCATTGATAGAAGCCAGGGGCGAGAAGCCCACCAGGGGCCCAAGTTTCCCCAGAGCCAAGCGATCTTCATTTCCCACCAATCAGTGGGAAATGGGGGCCGACACACAATACTGGAACCCCCCTACATTTCCCCCAACACTTCCCCGACATACTCCCACCCCGGGTCTCTGGCAGTGCCGGGCCAGCCCCTGCCCCACAGTGTGTGAGTCTCACCCAGACCATCTCCACTGATTCACTATGGAGGCCCAAGGCTGGGCCTAGCTGAGCTCCAGGAAGGGTGGGGTGTCCCCAAGTCCATTTGCATCTCCAGGCTCAGAAAATGCCCTGGGCACCTTTCACCCAGCTGAGAAGGCCCCAGTCAGCCCTGCCAGAACTGCACCCACATCCCCTGCTCCCCAAACTCTACCATCCAGAGCGCTCGGCAAATGCAGGTTGTAACTTTAAAAGCATGAAAATCAGGAAGCGAAACATTGCTAATTCTCACGGCAGCATTAACTCATTCGCTTGCACATATGGGGTACTTGGATCCCAGTAGGTCTTCTATATATATAACTTATTATACAGTAGGTGCAACTTGGGAGAATTAATGTTGCTATAGGAACATTCGGATCAAGGCTGGCTTCCAGAGGGAAGAGAGAAAAAATAAGTTTCCTCCTCAGTGTACTTCTCTGTTTTGAGTTTGAAGGAGGAAGAAGCAATGTAATCGAGTCAAGTGAGGCAAGGAGGGGCTTCCCCTGGTGGCTTGGGGAAGGTGAGAATTCCTGGAAGCAGCTCCCCGCGGAGGGAAGAGAAAGCTCCGGGCCTGAGCGCAGGGCTCCTGTGCTGACAGGGCTGGAGAGAGACCACAGGGCAGATCCCTGGCCCTGCCAGGAGCAAGCTGGGGCCATGCCCGGGGCTGCTTCCAGGGTCCCTGCTCAGAACAGCTGCAAAGACAATCTCCCAAACAGGATGTGCTCCCCACCTCCCCCAGCCCCAGGCTCCATGCCCCATGTGTCTTATTCCTATCCTCCACAGGGACATGGTTCAGGCAAGTGGCGTTCGTGCAGTCTGCCCATGGACAGACCCACCCCGAGACTCTCCTCAGGGGAGAGAAGAGCAGGAGACGTGACGGTAGCTGGTTCCAACATGGCTGTAGCGTGGCTCACTGGCAATGACCAAAATCTACCCGGATTCCCCCGACTGCACCAAGTGTTGAAGTCAGCGTGTTTGGGGCCCCCCGCCAGACATTTCCCAGGTTAGGGTCCCAAATCTCCTGGGGGTCCTTACGGGCAGTAAGAGAGGAATGTCCTAAGTCTCCTCTAGCTCCACATTTCCCATCATATGCGGGAGGGAGGTCTCAGCAGACCACTGCAGCCAAGATGGTTACAGCACAGCTCGGCCCGACTCACGGCCAGGACGGACCCGTGATATCCTAAGACTCAGGTTGGACACATCACTCAGGCTGAGTAGTCCATGGTGGGCTCAGAATGGGTTGGCGGAGGGAGAGGGGGTCGAGTCCCCCAGGGCCAGCAAAAGAGATCGGGCATAAGACAAGGAAGCTCGACATTACTAACACCAGGCCTAACTCTCTGTTGACCGGAGGCCCAATTGGTGGCAAGGCCTCTATTAGACGCAAAGCAATGTAGAAAACTAAGACGTGGCCCGTGTCCTCACAAGACTCATGACCCTGCTAGGGGAGGGGTGGGGAGGAACGCGCCTGAAGATAAGGAGCCAAGGACGTTCTCATCACTGCAGTCCACACGGGGATTGCCCGCCTCCGCTGCCCAGAAAGTAAACATGGAGATGGCAGAGTGGCAGGGACCGGACCAAGGAGAAGGGTCATGTGTCAGAAGGAAGGGATTTGTTCCTGACAAGGCGACGGCATCCCTCGGGCTTGGCCCGTGCTCCTGTGCAGCAGACAGACGAGAGGAAGCGCGCCAAGTCCACTGGAGACGAAGGCCTCCCTTTCCATTAGGGATGGCAGACACGTTCCAAACACTGACAGGGAGTGGGGCTGCTGCTACCCCGAGCTGCTGTTTTGCATTTCATTGGAAGCTGTGTCTACTTTTAAATGTGTGTGTGTGTGTCTGTGTCTGTGTGTGTGTGTGTCTGTGTGTGTGTGTGTGCGTGCGCGCCCATATAACAGGGGAGTAAATGTCTAAATATTCCCCGGTCCACTCTGTCTGCTTGGAGCTGTGAGCTGAAGGTCCACTCCACACGGAAAACAGAGACCAACACCACCCCCTACCCCTCAACCACCATCACCACCTACCCCCCTCCAGAAAGGCAAATACCTCCTTCCTGCCCTTTCAGATCTTCTGCCAGGTTAAAAGAAAGATTAATTAGGGGGCCGGAGAGATCGTAAAGCAGGTAGGGCACTGGCCTTGCATAAGGCCAACCTGGGGTTCAATCCCCATATGGTCCTCCAAGAACACCCAGGACTCCACAGTGCAGAGTCAAGAGTAACACTGAGTATCACTGGGTGTGACCCAAAATTATTGAGAGAGAGAGAGGAAGAGAGGGAGGGAAGGAGAGAGGAAGGGAGGAAGGGAGGAAGGGAGGGAGGCAGGGAGGGAGGGGGAAGGAGGGAAGGAAGGGGGAAAAGAAGGAAGGGGGAAGGAGGGAAGGAAGGGGGGAAGGAGGGAAGGAAGGGAGGAAGGAGGGAAGGAAGGAAGGAAGGGAGGAAGGAAGGAAGGAAGGAAGGAAGGAAGGAAGGAAGGAAGGAAGGAAGGAAGGAAGGAAGGAAGGAAGGAAGGGAGGGAGGGAGGGAGGGAGGGAGGGAGGGAGGGAGGGAGGGAGGGAGGGAGGGAGGGAGGGAGGGGGAGGGAGGAAGGAAGGAAGGGAGGAAGGAAGGAAGGAAGGAAGGAAGGAAGGAAGGGAGGGAGGGAGGGAGGGAGGGAGGGAGGGAGAAAGGAAGGAAGGAAGGAAGGAAGGAAGGAAGGAAGGAAGGAAGGAAGGAAGGAAGGAAGGAAGGAAGGAAGGAAGGAAGGAAGGAAGGAAGGAAGGGAGGGAGGGAGGGAGGGAGGGAGAAAGGAAGGAAGGAAGGAAGGAAGGAAGGAAGGAAGGAAGGAAGGAAGGAAGGAAGGGAGGGAGGGAGGGAGGGAGGGAGGGAGGGAGGGAGGGAGGGAGAAAGGAAGGAAGGAAGGAAGGAAGGAAGGAAGGAAGGAAGGAAGGAAGGAAGGAAGGAAGGAAGGAAGGAAGGAAGGAAGGAAGGAAGGAAGGAAGGAAGGAAGGAAGGAAAGAAGGAAGAGAGGGAGGGAGGGAGGGAGGGAGGGAGGGAGGAAGGAAGGAAGGAAGGAAGGAAGGAAGGAAGGAAGGAAGGAAGGAAGGAAGGAAGGAAGGAAGGAAGGAAGGAAGGAAGGAAGGAAGGAAGGAAGGAAGGAAGAGAGGGAGAGAGGGAGGGAGGGAGGGAGGGAGGGAGGAAGGAAGGAAGGAAGGAAGGAAGGAAGGAAGGAAGGAAGGAAGGAAGGAAGGAAGGAAGGAAGGAAGGAAGGAAGGAAGGAAGGAAGGAAGAGAGGGAGGGAGGGAGGGAGGGAGGGAGGGAGGGAGGGAGGGAGGGAGGGAGGGAGGGAGGGAGGAAGCATTATAGCATCCTTGAGTCAATTATTTGCCAAATCTCACAGACTAGCACCAGCAAGGGAAAAGACAAGTGAGCCATATCTCAGATGGGGGGGCAAGCAAGCAAGGGAATAAGAATTGAGTGTTGGTTGAATAGACCCAAGGGGAACAGCCCCTAAAGAGACCTTTTCCATGGTTCTCAGGTCCCAGAGAAAACTCTCCATGTTGCAACTCTGTCCCAAGTCGAACGTTCTTTTCTTTGTTCCTTGTGCTCACTTTAACTCAAGTGTGGTGTTTTTAATTCTGTCTGTGGCATGATTTTGAAATTAAGCAGTTTGTGTGCTGACAGCTGGTGTTACAACTGGCCTATTCCCTTCCACCCCCACAAAGAGCCACGTCGGTAGGTGTAGGAGTCTGAGGCACTAACACATGGTCAAATACACAGCTTCTCCGGGAGGCAGAAGCAGCAGCAGCAGCACGCAAAGGCGCCGTGGCACCCCACAGAGCCTAGGAAGCACCCCAAACACATTATCCCCACATTCCAACACACCTTCAGGAGTATACCAAGACCCCAAATACCTCCTCGCAATGGGTACGTCCCAGAGATGTATGTAAAGAATCCTGGGCATGTGGCATGCCTTGGATCCTTTTCATTCTGTCACATCCTTTCATCTTGCCTCTGCCCTGAGACTTTCAAGAGCCTGGACACCCTACAAGGGTGGGGAGGAGCATTCCCCAGGGAGTGAGATTTTCAGTCCTTTGCTTAACTCAGAGTGCTTAGATGATGGTCGTTAACCACAGAAGCAAGTTTGCAAAGGTGATTTCACCAAAACCCAGGACACTTGCAAACCCCACTGGGTCATGGGCAGGTCACTTCCCTACTTCCAGCACCACTCTGAGAGAGGACCGACAGAAGAGGTCCAGTGACTTTTGTACCCACTGAACTCCAAGACTATCCATCCTAGATGCCATTTACCTTGTGAAAGCAGAAGGGGTCATCACTGGGATTCCTTTCCCTCTAGGCATTTGTAACGCCCTCCTAATTTAGAGCACTTTACAAATCCTAGATCTTAAGTTTCTAAACTGATTTATTTTTAATACAAAGCATTCTAAAACCACAAGATCTATAAATAAGTCAACAACAAAGTGTCTAAGTTCTTCACCGCGTGGTTGCTGTGTTGAAACTTCTCTTTCATAAAGAACATGGTGTCCCTCTTGACAAAGTTCAATAAACATCAAATAATTCACAAGGCTATTCCTCCAGTGAAACATTTCACTGGTTCCAGGATAAAATTAAGGCCTTCTTTTTTAAAAGAAAAAATTATTAGAGAATTACTGTGATGTACAGTTACAAACTTATGGACTTTGGTGTTTGCATTTCACTCATACAGTGATCATTTACCCATCCCTCCACCAGTGCCCAATCACCTCCACCAATGATCCCAGTATCCCTCTCACCACCCCCACCCCATCCCCCACCACCCCACCCTGCCTCTGCGGCAGGGCATTCCCTTTTGTTCACTCTCCTTTTGGGTGTTGTAGTTTGCAATAGAGGTATTAAGTGGCCATCATATTTGGTCTATAGTCTACTTTCAGACTGCATCTCCCATCCCAAGCAGGCCCTCCTAGCACCCTTTACTTGGTATTCCCTTCTCTATCTGAGCTGCCTTTTCCCCCAGCATGTGAGTCCAGTTTCCGAGCTGTGGAGCAGACCTCCTTGTTCTTGATCTGTGCTTCACCCCCCACTTTTGCCATAGCTGCCCCAAACCTGGCAGCCCACTCCTAAAATACATTACGTGGATCCCTCTCCAAGGCTCAATTCTGCCTAATCTCTTCCTTTTCTTCTAAGCTCTATGTAAGCAATGCACTTTGGGAGAAACAGGACTGTCAAACTCAGTTTGTCCTCTAAGAACCTGGATTCTTTGCCTTGAGAACATTCTTTTCCAGGAGGATTGTATCATTACTTATGAAATAATATGTTTACTATCGAGCTCCTTTAGGGCAAGAATTATATCTGTTTCTTAGTGGGTCTCTGGGAAGATTTATTTTACCATGGAGTTTTGGTCCTCTTTCATTAAGACATGCACACATTTGTGTATGAGTATGCTGTGGCATGGTATGGTTGATCAAACACAGACTTCACACATGCAAGGCAAGTACTCTACCACTGAGCTACTTCCCCAACCTCATCAAAGAATTATAAGTAATATTCTTTGGCACTAGAAAAATAGTACAGTGGGTAGGACAGTTCCCTTGCATGTAGCTGACCCAAGTTAAGGACCCCTGGCACCCATTATGGTCCCCTGAGCTCATCAGAAGTGATTCCTCAGTGCAAAGGGAGGAGTTAGCCCTGAGTACTTCCAGGTGAAACCCAAAACCAAAGTAACACAAAAAAAATCATGAACTTGACAAACCGGACCTCGTCAAAATTGAAAATTTTTGTTCTACATGGAGAAGAAAAATATGCATTAAGACAAATAGTTGCAAATTATATATCCAACAAGGACGAATATCTAGAATGTATAGAGAGCACTCAAAATTCAACAAATGATATCCAGTTATAAAGTGTGCAAAAGAAAATAAATCAGAATTTTTGTTAAGAGGTGACAAAGGGCACATAATACCATGGAAAGTAAGGTGGAAGTGTCAAGAGAGAAGGGATATTATCTTTACATGCAGATATTAACCTTAAAGAATTTCTCTAAAAGAAGGATGTCAGGAACCAGAATGTTGATCATAGCACTTACTTTCAGTAACAAAAAAACAACAACAACAAAAGCCTTCTAAATCTCCAACCACAAGTTATTGAGTGAATTGAATTTTACCCAAATGTACCTAGACTATAAACTCCTCCAGGTCAAGATCTTTGAACACAAAGTAACCCCAATGGCTAGAATGAGCCCCAATAAATAACGCCAGGGATCCATACATATTACAGGATGCTATGACACTTGCTTTGCATAAAGCAGACCCCCCCCCCCCCCCGTTCAACCAGTCACTGTCTATGATTCCCCAAGGGTCATCAGGAGTTACTCCTGAGCACTGAGTCAGGAACAACCCCTGGTACTACTGGGTTGGCCCCCAAACCCTAAATAAATAAATAGTATCAGGTAGATTTTAATTCAGCGATGAAACATCACCAGGCAGCACATAAAATTGGGAAAATGTTAAAATGTGGTAAGTGAAAATGGAAGAAACGATTTGCAGAACCACATACTAGTTTCTTTTTATCATTAAGGTATTGTAATTTGCAATATTATTCATAGTTGAGTTTGCAGGCATACAGTGTCACAGCACTCAACCAATTTCATCACATCATCAGTGTCAACTACAACTTCCCGCCACCAGAGTTCCCAGTTTCTTTCCCTCAACTTACCTCCATGACAGGCACAATTTTTTTTTCTTTTGGGTCACACTGAGCTGTGCTCAAAGCTTATGCCTGGCTCTGTGCCTAAGGATCATTCCTAGTGGGGCCTGAGGGACCATATGCAAGTGTAAGGGGTCGAACCCAGTTTGGTAAAACAAGTGTCTTACCCACTGTACTGTCTCTCCAACCCCAGCAGGCACATTTAGAAGTTTGGCTGTTGTAAGTTGGTTGTCATGCTTTCAGTTTTATTGATTCTGTGGTTCATATATATATATATATATACACATATATATGTATATATACATATATATAAACTCTACAATACCAATATGCCACCTGAGGCTCCTGCTCCGTACACCTGTTACCTCCTGTCCACCTCTTCTTATTTTCACCATTGATTAATTTTCTTCTTTCCTTCCTTTTCCTTCTCAATTTTATAATCTAGGTACCCCCCCTGTTGATAACTTGCATTCTCATATCCTGATACTTTACATACCCCAGATATGTGAGATCATCTGGTACTTTGTCTTTCTTCCTTACTTTACTTATATGATATCTTCCAGTTCTATCCAAATTGCAGCAAATTGCATGATTTCATCCTTCCTTGAAGCTGCATAGTATTCCATTGGAATATATACTACACCTTCATTATCCACTCATCTGTGTTGGACACCGAGGTTGATTCCATATCCTAGCTATTGTGCTAAGTGATGCAATGATTAATGATGTGCATAAGTTCTTTTGAATAAACATTATTTGTCCTGAGGGTAGATACCCAGAAGTGGAATTGCCAAGTCAAATAGGCAGCTCTGTTTCTACTTTCCTGAGAAATCCCCATGCTGTCTCCCATAGGGGTGAGCTAGGCAACATTTCCACCAGCAATGGATAAGAATTTCTTTTTCACCACATCTCCACCAACATAGTGGTAGACCCAGGTTCAATCCCCCATATCCCATAATGTCCTCTGAACTCCACCAGAATTGATCCCTGAGCACAAAGCCAGGAATAAGTCATGAGAACAGCCAAGTGTGACCCAAAAACAAACAACAAAAAGTCTATCTTTATTCAAGTACCATGTTGTTTTTAATCATTATAACTTTGTTTTATAGTTTGAAGTTAGGTAGTGAGATACCTTCTAATTTCTTTTTTCCTAATATAGTTTTGGCTATTTGAGTTGTTTTATGATTAACACAAACTTTGTTATTGACTGTTTTAAGTCTTTGAAGAATGTCATCTAAATTTGTATGGGATTTATTCAATTTTCAATCACAGTTTTATTTTTTAAAAAAATGTGTGTTTGTATATTGAAAGACTAAAAGAAAAATAAACCAAGACATTAGCAATGGCTGTTCTTAGTAAAAGGGATTTTAGGAGATTTTTCCTTCCCTTTTTTAATCCCTTTCTCTTCTATTTCTTTTATGGAAAGCACTGTAGCACTGTAGCACTGTCATCCTACTGTTCATCGATTTGCTGGAGCGGTCACCAGTAACGTCTCCATTGTGAGATTTGTTGTTACTGTTTTTGGCATATCGAATATGCCACGGGTAGCTTGCCAGGCTCTGCTGTGCGGGCGCAAGATACTCTCGGTAGCTTGCCGGGCTCTCCGAGAGGGGCGGAGGAATCAAACCCGGGTTGGGCGCATGCAAGGCAAATGCCCTACCCGCTGTGCTATCACTCTAATCCAAAGACTATACTTTCAGGGATCATTTCTATAGTTCTTTCTATAGTTCCTTATAGGAAGAATCCTATAAAATCAACGGAAAATAATGGTTTACTGGGCGGGAGGGAGGGGGGATTTTTCTTTTCTTAAGTTTTGAATCTGTGCTGAGCTATAGAGAATTCCAGTATCATACTGGGATTCCAACAGGGAGCATCCTGTCTAATTGCCACCAGTACAGGCAACAACACGGTTGTGTCACAGGCCACAGTTATCTGCATGGGGCCCTCATGATCTTTTAGATAAATCAGCTCCAGGTGGTACTCCTGTTTACTTAATACCATTTTTTTATCTTTTGTTATATTTGTTTGTTTGTTTGTTTTGTTTTTAAACCATACCTGGTGGTGCTCAAGGATTACTCCCGGCTCTGTGTTCAGGGATCACTCCTGGAAGTGCTCAGGGCACCAAGAGCAGTGCAGGGGATCAGACTTGGGTTGGAGGCACACAGGGAGAGCACTTTAAACCCCTGTACTATCTCTCTGGCCCCATTTAACATATTTAAGTAGACCCTCTCCCATTAAAGAAATGTATTTAAAAAAGACTCAATCACTATCATACAGGAAAATCAGTGTCATTTATCTGAAATAAAACATAACTATAAAGTAGATACCAATTTTAAGTAGCATTTTAAAAAAAAACACTCCAGCTGGATACTGTTGACTGAAAAAGATTCTGAATCCAAGGCCTCTTCTTCCCTTTTTGAAGACAAGGAGGTTAGCAAACATGTGAAAATCAAATATTAAAGGCCTCTTCACATCAAATGAGCCTTTCTCTTAGACATGTTCGAATGTGCATTGAAGGAGAAATGACAATTGATTCCATGTCATTTACCTGTCTCAGTGGCAACCACACACTAAATTGCCCCTCACAGTAGCATCCCTCACATTCTGCAATCCCAAGTTTCAAGGATGAGCCCAACAGAAGCCCTGAGAAACATCAGCTGCTACTGATCCTTCAAGGCTCCAAGTCACCCTTTCTGCTTGTGGCACAGTGCAATAAGCAGTGGCAGGAGGCCTGCAGACAGGGGAGGGACCCTGACCTTCTTCAAGCCCCAGGGGTACCAGCAGGTAACTCTGAGAGCTTAGAGAGTGGCTTAGGAATCTTAGGAGAGGTGAGGCAGGAGAGCTCGCACCTCTTCCTAACCCAGTAACGGTGTCAGATGTATCCTCTGAGGATGCTGGACAGGAAGAACTGGAATGAATGATTTGCAGTCATGTTTGCTAGTTACAGAACTAGGAAAAATGATCCTTTTCTGCCCAGAGCATTATCAAGTGAACTGCACCAGCTCCATTAGCATTGGAAGCATCCATATGAAATTATGGAACTTATGATGGCTTTGTCTGGGAAACTGTTCATTTCTGATCGGAAGTTCTATTACACATGAATTTAATTCTAAACAGTGTTACCAACAGATCCAAATGATTTACATTTTCAGCAATCTTCTTTCATTATCTCATACCTTGTCGGTTAGCAAAAGATGGATTTTTATGGGCTTCTGTGATGAGAAATGATTAACGCCCCCAAATGGGAGCCTTTCCCTACTCCAGCTGTTCTGGTTTGGGGTCTCATCCCTCAGTGCCTGCTCCAGTGGACACATCTGAGAGCAGAGATCAAGGAAGGGCATGCAAAAGAGCATTGCAAACTTCTCTTTAAGTTTTCAGTTAAAACATTGATCACTACTTGGTTCCAAACATCTTCTATCCATTGAGCAAGAGCAAGAAGGGATTATACCCTAATAGTGCCAAATACTGTGGCAAATGAGAAATAGCTTGGCTTCATCCCACCAGAACTCAGTGTGTGAACAGTCAGGGGGCCCCGTGGATTTTGTCCACGGAACCAAACCTAGAATTTGAATCCCAGAGGTGCTTCAACAAGCCATCTCAGGGGCTGGAGCGATAGCACAGTGGGTGGGGCATTTGCCTTGCACGAGGCTGACCCAGGTTCAATTCCCAACATCCCATATGGTCCCCTGAGCACTGCCTGGAGTAACCCCTGTACATCACCAGATATGACCTAAAAAGAAAAAAAAATAAAACAAGCTATCTCAAAGCTACAAGACAGGATCTCTTGTTTGCCTTTAGATTCGATCTTTCCACGAGACATCCAGACAAGAAACTAGGAATATGGTTGGGTTGACTTTTCCGGAAACCTTTGCCCACATACCAGATTCAAATGAGAAGTTCCTTAAAGGGCCAACATCCTCCCCGTTTGCTGTAGTTAGCACCTTCCCCAGCTCTGGTCAAAGGACAAGGGCCTCTGGAATGGACTCGGAGGGTGGGTGAGGCTGAGTATCCCACAGGAAAACCAAAGTTGATCTGTCCTAGGTACATGGCCACTTTACACTTCACCCAACGTGGACACAAGATCCCACGCAAAAGTTTACAAAGCAAACAAAATGAAATGTCAGCAACTCCAAGTGTTCTGATTTCTACATTTTAGAAACTCAATTTAAAAAAAAAAAAGATCACCCCCAGAAGGCATCTCTGCAGTATGGGGAATGCAGCTGCTCTCTGGGTTGGTTCGACTTGAGCGTCCCAGAGCACTAAGCCAAACTATCCAAAGGCAAAGAGAGGGACAGGAATGCAAACAGCACTGCAGAATGGGAACTGCCCTCCAGCCCAGGAAGCTGGGCATGTCCTTGAAGCCGGGCCCAGGATTCTCCGAGAGAGCCTCTCCCTCCCCCAACCCACTCAGGGTATCTTTAGAATCAAGGCTACAAACTGCATGAATAGTGAGTAATTCAATTAACTCTATAGTCTGGGATGAAAAAAGGGCCATTTTGCTAGCTCGAGTGGAGCACTAGTTTAACCCTGGTGCTCAGGAAATTCCCAGGCCAGACAGCATATTAAACCAGCTCTTCAACTTAAGAACAATTACTGTCATTTATCAGCCTGAATAGCAATAATGCACAAATCGACAGCTTTCAGGAGGCAAAAAGCTAGCTAGGTGTAATGATATGCAAAGCCACAGCACTCTACATTCTGAACTGTCTCCATCCCATCAATACATCTCCTACTACCTACAATTTATCAATACAAATGTGGTGCCCAATGAAGGCAAGACCAAGAAGATAAATACGAACGGGTGAGGGGGAAAAAGGCTCTGGAATGTTTGAATTTTAAAATGATGAAGTACAGATCACATTCTTAAAGCATTTTACATGCAATGACCCGATCACATCAAGTTCTCTTCTGAAAGAGGAAACAGAATAAGGGGATTTTTCTACCCAAGGTTGCAGAGAGATGCAGCTTCTCTTTCTTATTCTGTTCCTAGAACACGTCTTTAAAGAGAAGCGGAGGGTTGTTTAAGATCCTCATAAAAACAATCAGACAGGATCATGCAAATCCCAGGGATGGATTCACGTGGAGCTTTTTCCCTAATTACTTCCATATCTATTGTTTCCTTTGCATTTCACAATATCCGCAAGAGGTGCAGAGGCAAATATTCTTATGTCCATTTTAACAGAATGGGAAATTGAGGCAAGGTGTGAGTTGGAGACGCAATCCACAAGCAAGGCCCTGCCTCACAGCTGGGCTCCCTGAATTTGGGGGCCAGAGCTCACAGGCAAGGTCTGGGGTGAGGCAGAAAACACCAGTATGCAAAGGCAGTGCAATTCTGGGTGCATTTGGGGAGCAATTCTGCAATTAGGGAGATGGGAACATGTAGAATCCGTGACCCAACCCCCCAAACCAGAGAGAAAGAATTCCAAGACTGTGGTTGCAAGTACTTCACCACCACTGCGTAGAACTGGCCGGGGAGGAGATCTGGGAGCCCTGCGCTGACCTGCCCAGCCCGGGGTCTGCACCTCTTTCTACCCAAACTCCCTGGACATGGGACATTTTGCTGAGCAGCTGTTCTTAGCCAGAATGAATATAAACTAAACATGCTTTATGTGGAAGGAGCTGGGGAAGGCGGTATCCAGGGTGAGAAACATTCCTACAGAGACAATAGCGTGTCTTCCAGGAGAACTCCTGATGCCAGACAGGCAGCAAAGACAATCTTGCCCGGAGAGCTCTGCTCCTGGCTCTGGCCATTCTTCCTCTTCACCTTCCAGAACTTTCTGCAAACACTTGCAGGTCCTTCACAGCTGCTCAGCATCTCCCCCCAAATTTCTACTGTGGCCTCTAACCCTGGCATGAAAGCCCTTGACCTTTAGATAATAGTTTTAACCAATTTGATAAAGGAAAATTGCCACAGGAATAAGATGTAGGGTATCTGCCTGGTTATGTGACCGTTTGGATTTTTTTTTCTATCATTCTTGTACTCTGCTTATCTTTCATTCTTCATGTAATACCTGCTTCATTTAAAATCACACTCACACCAAAAAAACAAATTTTTAAATAAAAGAAAAATCACACTCATACAAATAAAATGATGGCTTCTTCTCACACACCCAGATAATCGCTCTGGTTAAATGGCATCCTATGCCTTCATTTTGAAATGGGGGGGGGGGGGACTCACATATATCCTTTATATCCTTTGTTTCTAGTCTCCAACCAGAATGTGGGTGCATATTCCTCCTTTCATAAGAAATTACACCTTGCTCTTACTATTAAATTAGAAGATCCTCTCATCTCTCTGAAATTTGGCTGCTTTACAATAAATACATAAATCAAAGAGGCCTGCGATCCAGACGCCAATTGGCAGACGGCGCTATGAAATAAGCACCGGGATGCGGGCTGCGGAAGTGTTACAACCTGTTCCAATCTGCTCCCTGTTCTCCCTCATAACAAAAGAGGAAGAGAATCCAAACCCTCCTACACACACACACACACACACACACACACACACGCACACACACACACACACACACACACATACGCACACACATATACATGCACTCTCTGTCTCTCTCTCTCTGTCTCACACGCATGCACATACACGCGCACTCACACGTGCACGTGCGCGCGCGCGCACACACACACACACACACACACACCAAGCAAAGAAGTTTGGGCGGTTTACATGGAGCTGAGCTGTTGAGAAGAGCCGCCCAACTGCTCAGGACACGGTTTCTCGCTCTTACCGCTGCGCTGCAATATTTGCCACATCTTGCCAACAGAAGATGGTGTGAACTTGCCATGCGACTGCTGAGAAGTTTGGGAAAGCCTGGGGGGCTGCCAGTATTGTTATCGTCGTGGCTGTTGTCACCGGGCCAAAGACGTTTTCCAAGCACTTGAGCTCCGGCTTTCTCTCCACGGCCATGGGGGGATGGTCATTAGCACTGCCTCCATCATTCTTGTCAAGAAACAGATCCAGAGAGACAGGCCGAGACTAGGTGGGCATGGCAACGAGGACACTTTCGGTTGCCAGTGATGGAAAAATTCAACCCAAAAAAAGGCTTGAGCCTGTCTTGGCTCGCTGAAGTCAGGGGTACAGAGAGGGAGGTGAGCTGGCCTTTGGGCAGCAATGAATCAATCCCACTCCCAATTCCCACCGCTGCTACCTGGGCTAACCCTCTTCGCCCCGCTCCATGTGCTACCCTAACCAGCCAAGCTCCAAGTCTAGGTAATATTTAGGTCAGGTCAGAAGATGAGTCCGTGTCAAAGCTCAGCCCAGAGACTGGTGGACCCAGACTGCACGGACTTGGAGCACGTGTACCTCCCCCAGCCAATCACAGCAGCCCCGGTGGGGTGCGGAGATCATCGGACATAGAGGGACATGCCCTGCCCTGGAGAAGGGCCTCGACTTCCTTAAAGGATGGGGGAGAAATGAAATGAACCTCCTCAGTAAAAACCAGGGATGGTAAGTGATAACGTAGCAGAGGGGGTGAAATGCCACCAATGCCCCTTTCAGAGGGTCACACTTCACCCCCAAAGTCTCCTATTTCATTGACCAAGGTACCACACACAGAACACACGAAGGTTTGGCTAGGAATAGTGCCACTCTCTTGCAGCGAATGCCCTGTGCCTTTCTGAACGCAGCCTGTCTACATGTGGCCCTGCATGTCCAGAATCTGACGAATGCTCAAAAAATGATTCCTGGGGATGTGATTTTGACTCAGAAGTGCCCAGAATTTTAATAACTGCCACTTCTAAGTCACAAAACCTAGGACAGATGATTGAAAACTCCTCAGTCAAGTGCTGGAGGCAGGAGGAAAACTGCAGGACCGAATCACCTGTGCTAAATATATATCCAAAGTTTCTAGCAATATTAAACCATTGTTTTTTAAGAAGATGAATAGACACAGAAAGATAGCTACACCAAGATTTATTTTTAAAGAAACTGCTTAGTTTCCACTTGATAACTTTGGGGGGGTGGATAAGGAGGGATCATACTGGTGCACCTCAATTTGTTCTTGCAAAGTAAATACATTCATTTAATGACTCAAAAGTAAGGAAACCCTAAATGCTATTTTATTAGCTTCTCAGTACCTTCCACCCCAAAGTAGCTATTACCCTGATTTTTCACAAGAAAGATGAATTCTATGTTTTAAACACTGTGCACACATGGATTCTCTTTCAAAGGAGAGACTCTCTTTCTAAGTTGTTGCAAACAGTAGCTCATTTGTTTTCCTGGCTGTACTGTAGTGCTCAGTCACCCTCTCTCACCACTGGAGACAAGGCGAGAATCAACTGCCCAAAGCCAGGAAGAAGGCCCTCTTCCCAGAACTCCAGCATGCCGACTCTGGTTTTAGTTTGCTGGCCTCTGGAACTGTGAATATGGAACCTAGCTTCTGTGGCTTAAGCCACCCGACTCTGGCAACCCACTGCAGTCGCCAGAACTGACTGGGACATTGTGGATTCAATTTGTGATGGTCACTTTAGTGTCTACCTTCCAAGTGCCTACCAAGGAATGCCAATCTTCCCCATGTAGGCATTTCCTCTGGGTTTAAATACAAGTGAGGAAATCATGGGTCACATGTTAAATTTTCTTTTTTGGTATAGTAGAAATGACATCTGCATTTCTATGTTCATTGCAGCACTGTTTACAATAGCCACAATCTGGAAAAAACCAGAGGGCTCAAAAACAGATGACTGGTTAAAGAAACTCTGGTACATCTACACAATGGAATACTATGTCACTGTCAGAAAACATGAAGTCATGAAATTTGCATATAAGTGGATCAACATGGAAAGTATCATGTTGAGTGAAATGAGTCAGAAAGAAAGAGACAGACATAGAAAGATTGCACTCATATGTGGAACATAAAGTAGCTGAGAGGTACAAGTTTGCAATGATGCAATTTCTGGCAGATAGTTCTCTTGACTTAGTTACTAAAATACTAAAATACAGAAACCCAAAACCGTGAGGCTACTGGTGCGGCTGCTCAACCTCATATCTCTTCATTCTCAGCAATGGAAAACAAATTATCAAATGCTTCCTTTTCAGCAGGTCCAACTTTAGGGGGGAGAAACTCCAAACAATAATAGTGAGTTTTTTGTTGAAATATTAAATGTAATCAAAGTAAAGTGAAATTTATCAGTTACACACAAAGGGTGGGGGACTGGGGAGGTGGGGGTGGGGGGAGGTATACTGTGGTTCTTGGTGGTGGAATATGTGCACTGGTGAAGGGATGGGTGTTTAAGCATTGTATAACCGAGACTTAAACCTGAAAGCTTTGTAACTTTCCACATGGTGATTCAATAAAAGAATAAATAAATAAATAAATAAATAAATAAATAAAATAATAAATTATTTTCTTTTTTCTTTGCTTGACTGTTAAGAGTCACATCCAGCAGTATCCTTGGGCTACTTACACCTTTGTGCTCAGGAATTGCTCCTAGAGGTGATCAGGGGACCTGGGATTCCAGCCTGCAAAGGCTGCTCTAAAGCCCTTTGAACTATGTCCCTGGTCCCCACACATTCATTCCTTAATAAGATAAAGCCAGCAAGGTGGAGGCATCCATTTACTCTCTCAGCTGTAGGGTCACTTTCTGTACCCTTTTGACCACTGATTGTTACTGCCTCTCACTTCAGCTCTGCTCCTAACCATGACTCAACTATAGGAAATAAGTGTCTACACTTGGGACAAAGCCAGCGCTTTTTAAATCCTGGATTCTCCACTTACTATGGTGTGAGTTCTTTCTTAGGAAAATTTCACTTATTTTCAGATTCTTGATCTGTAAAAGTACCATAATCATAATGTTCTAATTTAAAAAAAACAAATTGGATTTTATGCACAAAAGTGCTTTGCATCCTATAAAGCGATAGACTTATATTAGGGATGATGTAAAAATAGTGGGTCCACTTGATTCATAGTGTTAAGATAGGAATCTTCTAGTAGTAGAAGAAGGAGATCACGTCCAAAATCCATGGCTCTAAATCCAGTCTATTGTACCTACTACCTGACCTCCAGGGAGTTACCAACTCTTCTTAACCCTCAACTTCTTCTTCTGTAAAATAGACTGATTATAACAGAAAAAAATAATAAAATATAACAAAAGACCAAAAATAAGTGCAAAGGGCTTGACATATTGATAATCACTGCCCTCCATCCACCTATAAAAGCAAAGTTTGTTTTCAGGGAAAGACAGAATATCAGAATTTAATATGATTTTTCCAAAAATGCTGGACTTGGAAGAGACCTAAGACCCAAGAATCAGGCCCCACCATTTATTGCACAGAGAGCAAAGCTGAGAGTCAGGGCTGGCCCCAGTTCTTCTGAATACCATCCTGGGCTCATTTTTGAATAGTTTGGTATAACAATTCATCTGTATCTCCAATCGCAAATAAAAGAGTTCTTCATTAAAGGTTTTTCAGGTATCAGAGAAAGAGCTAAATCACATCCAATCCACCTGTAAATTAAACAGGCCCTGCTAAAATGTAAAGCACTGACATGGAGGAAAAACAGCAGCATTTATATTTTAAATAACATCTTTCTTAAAAAATTAGAGAACTTCTGCTTCCAATCATGACAGAATAACTGATATGAGACTTGCCCTCCTGCCAAAAACAACTATAAAACTAGACAAATCTATGAGGCAACTGTTTCAGACATAGACCAACAGACAGTACAGGACTGTAATTCTGAGAGAAGGCACGCACACACGCAGTGGACCCCATTATTTCTCTGACTTTCTCCTGAAGGTCACTTTTCTTCCATGATTCAAGGAGGATCCGTCCAAAGGGAGCAGGAGTTGCATTAAAACTAAGGAGGAAAAGCCCAGCGTGCCAGGCTAACTGAAGTGGCTAGATTTCTGTGGAGTCGATTAACAGGTAACAGGGAGCTTTACTTTGGGCAACGCTCTGTGAATCAAGCTGGGGGTTCACCTCGGGACCTTGGCGGAGGCTGGGGTTGCGTGCACAGGGTAAGTTTTGAGGAAACCTAGCAGATGTCTCCAGCTAGGGAGCTGAGAAACGTGGGGCAAGTAGTGGAAACTGCACCCCACTGAAACACAGCAGAGAAACTCTGCCCAACACTTCACCTCCAGCTGAGATCTCCAAAAGGCAGATCAAAAACACACCCCACCCCGACCCCTGGCCGCCTGCCCCCACAAAGTGAAGGCAAGTTCAGAACTCCAACTGGCATCCCTCAAAAATTTAAACCAATTGGACCATAATAGAAAGAATGCACTAGTAATATTACAAGCCTGAAAGAACAAAAGTTTAAACTATTTTTTTTAAGATGACACAATTTGGAGGCCAGGGAGATAGTTCCAAGGAATGGAGCATATGCCTTGTGTGTGCAAGGCTCTGCGTTCATTCCTAGCACCATATGGCCGTACCAAAACTGCCAAGAGAGGCATTTCTAGGTCCAAGCAGACTGAGTGGCCAGCCTTGACCACCGAGCCATCTGGCCTAGGTGACTGAATGTCACCAGACACGGCCCCCAAGCCATTTGAGCACTGCTTTGGGAAGTCCAAACCCACCAAAAAAGACATCAAGGAAAATAAATGACACAATTTGGAGTCGCCACACTACCTCTTTAACCAGGTCCTACTATCTACTCAAAAATTACTAGACATAAAAAAGCACCAAAATGTGATCTATAATCAAAATAATGTTGATTCAGTAGAAACAGCAGGAAAATGTCTTTTAATCACCTTTCTAACTATGTGTTCAACAGTTTATAAAAAAGTATATGAATATATACATATAAATACTTATATAAAAGTATTTTATATACACATATTTATACAATATATTGAATATAGATTTTGTACATAAATTTGAATTTTATACACAATATATATACACATTTTGTATACATATTGTGTACAAAATTCAAATATATGGGGCTATGGTGCTGCCAGCAGGTAAACCTGTACCTGTGGGGCAAGTGCATCAGCAGCTTGAAGATGCCTTCAGACTCCCAGATACCCCCAAATTGCTGCTGTGCCTTTGGCCAGACCCCAACAACTTGGGGCCAAGTTTACCAAGAATTAAGCAGCCAAAAGCTAGGTATTGTGGGAGACACACCCACAAACCACCTCCAGCTCAGCTATATAAGCTCATTTATTGGCCTTATTTCAGAAACCCATAAATCTCAAGAGAGATCCAAAGATGCAGTTAAGGCCTGTAGCACAAAGACAGGTGGAAATCAATGACTGAGAGCCCCAGGCTCGCTTGGATCAGGTCTCGGCTTCCTCCCCCCAGGTCCCGTCCCCAGTTTCCCAGTAGCTTGTCGGTCACAACCACAAACTGCCCCCAGCACAATGTAATCTCATCAATGGCCAAGACCCAGAAACTCTAACTAAAGCTCCCGGAAGAGAGTGCCACAGAATGCCCTGACCTCATGCCAGGCTGTCTTCACCGGGGCACCTTTAGAGGAGGGTGGGTTGAGTTTCCCTCCCTGCCCCAAGCAGAACTCCAGCAGCCGAAAACCTCCAGAACCCAACCACTGCCATGTCCAAGGCCACTCTCCACAAGCTTGGACGAGCCTCACTCAAAAGGGCATGAGCCTCACCAAAAACGGGATGAACCTCACAAGAGAGCAGACTGGCAGGAAAACTGGCGGGAACCCTGACTGAGATCTCCAAGACCACTTGGTTTGGGACTGGGCCTCCTCCCACCAAGTCCCCAGTTTTCCAGTAGCTTGGCAGCCATACCCACAAACTGGCTCCGACACCATGTAATCACATCATTGGTCAAGGCCCACAGACTATAAACTAAAGCTCCAGGAAGAGAATGATACTGAATTTCCTGGACATTATATTCTATCCATAACAAACAATACAAAACAAATCATCTAGCATTGCCTTTTCGGCAGGTTTGAGTGGCGGTGAGACTGGTGTCAAAATATCAAATGTAACCAAAGTAGAGAGTATGGGAAAAATTGTCTGCCACACAAGCAGGGGAAGGGTTGGAACAGGGCAGGGGAGGAATACTGGGGATTTTGGTGTTGGAAAGTGTGCACTGGTGAAGGGATGGGTGTTTGATGATTATATGACTGAAGTCAAACATGAAAGCTTTGTAGCTGTATTTCACGGTGAATCAAAAAAAGGGGGGGGAACAATAATAAAATAAAGTTAACATTCAGAATAGAATAAAAAAAAGCAATGTGGAGGGGCTGGAGCGATAGCACAGCAGGTAGGGCATTTGCCTTGCATGTGGCGGACCTGGGTTCAATTCCCAGCATCCCATATTGTCCCCTGAACACAGCCAGGAATGGTTCCTGAGTGCAGAGCCAGGAGTAACCCCTGTGCATCGCCAGGTGTGACCCAAAAAGCAAATAAATTAAAAAAGTAATGTGGAGTTCATGCCCAATTCAATCAGCTTAACCAATGGCTGAATAAATAGCAGTACTCCTACATTATTAAAAAAATTCAAATATGTATGTGGACAAAACAAAAATTCTGGAACTAAAATATATATTGTGTCTGATATAAAAGCTCTATATATGTTAATACAGTGGGAAATTAGAGCTGCAGATGGAAGTTAGTGAACTTGACAGATCAATAAAAACTATTCAGGACCAGAGAAATAGTACAGCAGAGGGGGCACTTGTCTTGCACACAGATGATCAGAGTCAATCCACGATACCCCATCTGGTCACTTAAGCCCACCAGGAGTGATTCCTGAGTGCAGAGTCAGGAGTAACCCCTGAGCACAGCTGGGTGTAACCCAAAAACCAAAAAATAAATTAAAAATAAAAGCTATTCAATCTAAACATTCAAATAAAAATATTAAGAAAAGTGAATTAAGTCTTAAGGACTTTTGAGTAAAATGTCAAGCAACCTAATATAGATGAAATTGGAGTCCCAGATGGAAAAAGAATAAAAGTTCTAAAGCAATTTTCATGAAGGAAGAGCAAAATTTTACAAATTTTGTGGAAAGTTTGCTATAAAGTCATGAAGCACAGTGAATCCCAAATAGCTCAGAAAATATCATTTCCATTACACCAAGTACAGGCTGATGAAAAACTATTAAAAAAATCCTCAAAAGTAAACAACGAGTAAAGTCTAAACTACAATGGTAGTGACAGAATGACAGTCAGCCACTCATCAGATAGGAAATCGGATCTTCAAGAAGGAATAAACAGCATCTGAATTGTCATTCAGAGAGGGAAATATGCAATAATTCTTGTTCTTGTCAAAGTATTTATAAGACAACCATAGAAGCAAAATAATAACAACACAACATTATGGTATTAATTAAATAGTATTTAAAATAGCACCAATAGCATGAAGGTAGGCATGGCAACTGGGTTTTACTATTGTAAAGATCTTATGCTTAAAAAAAATCTTATGCTTTACATTAAATTAATTCAAAATGTGTTAAAAATACATCTTGTAATCCCTAGCACAAAATTTAAAAATCACAAAGAGGTATAATAATTTGGGCTCAACGTATTAAGAGAACTAAAATAACTTGCTCAAAAACTGTAATGCAAAACTATTTAGGAAATAAAGAATAAATAAACTCAAATTAAACTAGGAAACAAACTGCAAAATGTCAAACAGACTATCAATCATTAAATTAAATATAATGAGCTAAAGATTCCAATTAAAAAGCACAGGTAGTCAAATGTGATTCAAAAAGCAGTGATTCTTATTGGGCCAGAGAGAGTGTGTAGTAGTTAAGGCATTTGTTGACCCTATTTTGATCCTCACTATTGCATCTGGTCCCCTGACCACCACCAGGAGTGATTCCTGAGCGCTGAGCCAGGAATAAGCCCTGTTTGCCACAGGGCACAACTCTAAAATGACACTCCACCCCCCCTCCCTACTCCCCAAAAAGCAATAACTATATGCTTTCACAGAAGACATTTTAAATGAAAAGAATTATGTTCAATATAAGAGGATGAAAAAAGACAATAAGTAAACAGAAAAGCTAGTTTGACTATATTAAATCAAACATACCTTAGAACAAAGAATATAATCACAGACAAAGAAGAACATTCCATAGTGATAAAGAGACAATATATCAGAATGACATAACAATCTAAAATGTTTATGTAATAAGTAATAGAACTCCAAAATACTCAAAGCAAAACTTACCTTAAAAAGACAATAGACAAAGACACAATTATCACTGGGGAGTTTAACATTCATCTCTTGCTAATTGATAAAAACAACCAAAATTATCGATGTATACATAGAATATCTAAATAACATTAGCAGCAAACTTAACCTAATAAACATTTTTTAAAAACTGTGCCCACCAACTGGAAAACTCACATTGCTTCCAAGTGCACCTGAAATGTTAACTAAGATAAATCGAATAGTGCATCAAATTCAAGTGCTAATAAATTTCAAAACAATGAAATTTTAAATGGTCTGTTACATAACTAGGATGGAAAAGCTACAGGCACTTGGTTATTCACAAATTCTATCTAAATAGCATAATTAATAAATGCTCAAGGAACATTTTACCAAAGAAACTGAAAGATATTTTGAACTGAAGTAATAATGGAAATATGACCCATCAAAATTTGTGGATGCAGGGCCAAAGTGATAGTATAGCAGGTAGGGCGCTTGCCTTCCCAGCATCATTTTAGTCCCTGATACCTGCCAGGAGTGATCCCTAAGTATAGAGCAAGGCGTAATCCTGAGCACAACTGGGTGTGGCTCCCAAACAAACCAAAAATTGTGGGAAGCTGCAACAACATTACAGAGAACGTATAGATTTCTTTTTGGTTATTTTGGCAGGCTTGGGGGACAACATGGGATGCCAGATATCAAACCTAGGTCAGCCACATACAAGGTAATCACCCACTGTACCAAATTTATAGATTATAATGAGAGTAACAGGAAATAATAGAGTATTAATATCAGTTATCAAAGTCTAAATCTTAAAAATATAATAGAAAAACAAGTCCATTTTTAACTAAATAAGGAAGTGTGAAAAAGATGAGAGGAAAAATTGATGAAATCACAGACAAAAGAAAAAAAAACTGAGAAAAATAACAAAGCCAAGATTTGTATTATTTAAAAATTAACCAATAATATAGCAAGGCTAAGAAAGAGAATCAAAGTAAATTACTAATATCAGACATGAAAGGGGAGACAGCGTTAAAGATAATTAGGATACGGAAAGGATAAGAAGGCAATATTATTTGATGAAAACAAATTAGTATTAAGTTTGACAACTAAAAGATTTCAAATGATCAAAACTTATAAGGAAGTACAATGACCAGTGATATCCCTCCTAATAACTGAAATTGTTCACAAACATAGTAAATAAAATAAGTAATGTGAAAAAAACCACAACCAAGTGGAGTTTTTCACAAAATGCAAGTTGGTTCAAGAGACATAAAGAAATGAGTACAATGAGGGCCTGGAACGACAGCACAGCACGTAGAACGTTTGCCTTGCACTCGGCCAACCCGGGTTCGATTCCCAGCATTCCATATGGTCCCCTGAGCACCACCAGGAGTAATTCCTGAGTGCAAAGCCAGGAGTAACCCCTTGCATCTCCGTGTGTGACCCAAAAAACAAAAAAAAAAAGGAAGAAGAAATCAATACAATGCAGTATATTAACAAAAAAAAAAGACCAAAAAGTTATCTAATTGGGGCCGGAGCGATAGCACAGTGGGTAGGGCGTTTGCCTTGCATGTGGCCGACCCGGGTTCGATCCCCGGCATCCCATATGGTCCCCCAAGCACCGCCAGGAGTAATTCCTGAGTGCAAAGCCAGGAGTAACCCCTGAGCATCGCTGGGTGTGACCCAAAAAGCAAAAAAAAAAAAAAAGTTATCTAATTATATACTAACGTATTGAGCAAAATTATGGGCAAAGCAGCACCTTAACCTCTGTACTATCTCTCCAGCCCTCTAAAAGGATTTCTGGTATTTTAGGGTCACACCCAGTGCTGAACTGGACAGCAGTACTCTTAGCTCAGTGCTCAGGAGTCACTCCTGAAGTGTTTGAAAGACCATAGATAGTGCCGGAAATCAAACCTCTGTTCCACTAAACTAGCACTCTGGTTCACAGAGTCTTAAAAAAATAAGAAAATGTGGAAAAAAATAAAAGCAAAAACAATATAGAAAATAAGATTGGAAACTTGTGATGTCAAATTAATTACTAAACTAGAGTAATCAGGATGACCTGGTATTTGAATTAGAATATACAGGTCAAAGGAACAAAATAGAGCCCAGAAAAGATTACACAGTGGTTTTCAACAAGTCATCAAAGCAATTGGATGAGAGAAAAAAAAGTCTTTTCAACAAAAGTGCTGGAAGAACTAAATAAACAAATGGGAGAAATTAAATCTGAATTTACATTGCACACTATTCTCCAAAATATTAACCTTATAAGAATTATAGGCAACTATGGAAGCTGTACTATTAAAATTTCTAGAAGCGTTGGACCGCTAAAAGGGAAGGTTTCTTAGAGAAGACACAAAAAGCATCTTTTTGTAAGAAAAATAACTATTAAAAAACTTTATAAGAAAAATAACTAAGTTTAGTTGCCTCATTAAAATTTTCTGTTTATCAAGCTACTTTCCCTTAATGAAATTCAATGTAAATATATATAATACATAAGTATATAAAAATTCATTAAAACATAAACAATTTCCAACAATCCAGCTTTTTTAGGGACTAAAACTTGAATTTTTCTTTAAAAGTACATGAGTAGCCAATAAGCAAAGATGCTCAAATTTTTAATCAATATGGAAATACAAATTAAAATCACCAGACATATTAACCAATCCACACCACAGCTCATGACTTCTGCTTGCTGCTCTGTCATTCCAGGTAAAGCTAATCCCTGGCTGACGTCACTGGACCTACTCCAAAATGGGGGACAGTCCCTCCCTTCTGGCTTGTTCCCCAAAGCCTCCACACCCAACCATATAAATGGGCCCATGTCACAGTTCGTGAAATGAAAGATCTACTCAGCAAATTAGTCTTCTGGGTACCACTATACTTCCCATCACTCAGTGAAGATGGGCAGAGAACAAAGAGTAATCCCCAGCCTAATCCCTCAGCATCTTCCAGGGGAATTTAACTACAGAGGCTCACACCCCAACACAGAAAGCACACTGTTGAAGCCCACCACATTCAATGAGTGAAAACTATATCACCAAAGACATAAACAATACCAGTAAATTCTCAGACAATGACTTTGTGACACCATGATGAGGATGTTTAATGAACTCAAAGAAACGATACCACAGGTAGTCAGCAAAGCACAAGAAAATAATCAGGATGAGAAAAGTACTGAATGAGAAAAATCAGAAATGACAGGCATGGAGAGCATGAGAGACTTTTTTTTTTAAAAAAAAAAAAAAAGCTCAATAGAAGCTCTAAACAGTAGAATAGTAGAATAACAGAATTTGAGCAAAAGATCAAGGAGATCCAAGATGAGAAGAAAACTGGTAGAAAAAAAACAGAAGGGGAAAAACAATGTGCAAAGAAATGAACAGTATACCAGACAACAATGAGATGAGTTCAAGAGGAACACTGTAAAATCTATGAGTCCCCGAAGAACAGGAAAGCCAATTTGATTTTTAAAAGTTTAGCTAAGGAAATCATCAATAAGAATTTCCCAGAGTTGACTCTCCTTCACTGCTGGTGGGAATGCTGGCTGGTTCAGTCCCTTTGGAAAACAATATGGACTATTCTCAAAAAATTAGAAGTTGAGCTCCCATTTGACCCAGCAATACCACTCCTGGGAATATATCCTGAAGATACAAAAAGGTATAGTATAAATGACACCTGAACTTGTATGTTCATTGCAGCATTGTTTACAATAGCCAAAATCTGGAAAAAAATGGAGTGCCCAAAAACATATTAATAGTTAAAGAAACTTCGGTACATTTACACAATGGAATACTATGAAGCTGTTAGAAAAGATGAAGTCATGAAATTTGCATATAAGTGGATCAACATGGGAAGTATCATGTTGAGTGAAATGAGTCAGAAAGAGAGAGACAGTGATAGAAAGATTGCACTCATATGTGGAATATAAAGTAGCAGAATGGGAGACTAACACCCAAGAGTAGTAGAGATAAGAACCAGGAGGTCTGTCCACAGCTTGGAAACCGGCCTTACATGCTGGAGGAAAAGGCAGCTAAGATAGAGAAGGGAACACCTAGTAGAGAATTTTGGGAGGACCCACTCGGGTTGAAAGCTGCATGCCGAAAGTAGACTATAGACCAAACAGATGGCCACTCAATACCTCGATTGCAAACTACAACATCTAACAGGAGAGAGAACAAAAGGGAATTCCCTGCCACTGAGGCTGGGTGGGGTGGTGGGGGATGGGGTGGGGTGGTGGGAGGGATACTGGGAACATTGGTGGAGGAAAATGGGCACTGGTGGAGGGATGTAAATGATCACTGATCACTGTATTACTGAAATGCAAACATGAAAGTTCATAAGTTTGTAACTGTACCTCACAGTGATTCACTAATAAAAATTTTTTAAAAAAAGAATTTCCCAGAGTTGAGGAATATCAGCAAAGAGATCCCAGAGGACTGAAGAGTTCCAGCAAAAATAGAATTAACTCAAAAAACTCCAAAACATTATAGTCAAATGAAAAAAATCGAAAGTTAGCGATAGACTTCTGAAAGCAGCAAGCTCAAAACAGGACTAAGATCATCAGCAGACTTATCAAACAAGACTTCACGAGCCAAAAGAATATGGAGGGATATAATGCAAAAAAGACTCAATGAAATGATCATTTCACCAAGAATACCATATCCATTCAGATTATCATTCAGATTTTAAGGAGCAATACGCAGCTTCATGGACAGGCAACAGCTTAGGAAATTCATAGCGTTGAAACCAGTTTTATAAGAAGCATTATAAGAGCTCTCCGCAGCTGCACAAGCGTGAACCCAGCAAAACCTCTTTCGGCGTGGGCAACTCCTCGCAGAATGTCTCCAGCCTGAGAACTAAGCCTCGGCCCCATGCCCGCCCAGGAGGGGAAAGGTATTTCTCTCTCTCGCCTCTTTCTCTCCGGGGATGAAGGGCGCGGTGGCCGCCATATTAAGACGACCACAGATGGGATTTACGACAAAAGCTGCAGCAAAAGGACACGAGGGGTGCTCTTGGGAAGGTGGGAGGCACCGGCCCCTCCCACCGCCGAGATGTGATCCCGGGGGCCGCACGCGTGTGCGGCCTCTCCGCAGCTGCACGGGCGTGAGTCCAGACCCAGCAAAACCTCTTTCGGCGTGGGCAATTCCTCGCAGAATGTCTCCAGCCTGAGAACTAAGCCTCGGCCCCGTGCCCGCCCAGGAGGGAAAGGTATTTCTCTCTCTCTCTCTCTCTCTCTCTCTCTCTCTCTCTCTCTCTCTCTCTCTCTCTCTCTCTCTCTCTCTCTCTCTCTCTCTCTCTCTCTCTCTCTCTCTCTCTCTCTCTCTCTCTCTCTCTCTCTCTCTCTCTCTGTGTGTCTCTCTCTCTCTCGCCTCTTTCTCTCTGGGGATGAAGGGTGCGGTGTCTGCCATATTAAGACGACCACAGATTGGGTTTTCAAGCCTGCAATGATCCAATATCTGGAAGAAATCTCCCTGGACTTAGTGTTAAAGTACAGAAATTCAAGACCTTATTTGTCTTCACTGTAGGTCTGAATCTAATGGGGTACTCCTAACAACAATAGTCAGGTTTGTGTTGAAATATTGAATGTAACCAAACTAAACAGAATGTAAAACGAAACTTATCAGTTACAAGGTAGGGGGTGGGGGGGCAGGATGGGAGGTGTACTGTGTGGGTTTTTTTTTTTTGGTGGTAGTATATGGGCACTGGTGAAGGGATGGTTGTTTCAGCATTGTATAACTGAGACATAAGCCTGAAAGGATTGTAATCTTCAACACGGTGATTTAATAAAATAAAATTTTTATTTAAAAAAAAAAAGCATTATAAGAGAGCTTTCTTCAAAGAACAGGGCAAAGTCTCCACACAAAACATTGAGTATGGAACTCACTAATGGTGCATATGGCTGCCTACTACTAGATTTAAACAGGTATGTTTACCTCTAGCTTACTAAGGGATTTTATACATTTTTCAATAATGAATTAAGTCTCACTTATGTTGATTATTCCATGTCTGATCAGTTTTTTATATCCAGAGACTTTTATTGCAATATTTTACTTATTAATGCAGACTCTTGAGAGTATCTATAAAATTATAGGTACTGCTTATAAATTATGAACAGAAAATTTATAATTTTCTTTATCAAACTAAAATTCCCTTCCTTAGGATAAGACACTCTACTTTTATAGGACTCTTTACATGTTCTATTTAAATTTTCTTAATTCTCTTAACTTTTACTAAATTTTGTATTTGCATATTTTGCCTATTTTATGGATATTCTGAACTATATTAGTAAAGAATTTTTTTTTTTCAATTTGGGGGTCACATCAGGCTGTGCTCAGGGCTTACTCCTGGCTCTGTGCTCAGAGATTACTCCACATAAGGTGCCGGGATCAAACCCAGGTCCACCATGTGCAAGGCAAGTGCCTGACCTATTGTACTATCTCTTTGGACCCAGAGCACAGGGCTTTTTACAAATTTTATTTATGAGGGGGAAGACATGATGATTGCCACAATATAAATACAATACAAAATAAAATTGAATGCAATACAGTGGGTAAGATGCTTGCCTTGCAATGTGACTGACCTGGGTTTGATATCTGGCTCCCCGTAGGGTCCCCCAAGCCCACCAGGAGTGAATCCTGAGTACAGAGCTATGAGTAAGCCCTGAACACAGCTGGATATAGCCCAAAAAATCAAAAAAGGAAGAAAAAAGGCGGGAGGGGATTTCTTCTGTTCACGCTTGTAATTAAGTTAGTGCTGCCCACACAAATGGTCAGTGCTTCCCAGTTGACAAAATTCTTTACTTTGAGGGTTTTCTACAGAAGTATCTGTAATGCATTTTTGCTTTTTTTGTTTGTTTTGGAGCCAGAGCCTAGTATGGGCATTGCTTGCTCCTGGTGCGGTGCTCCGGAATCACTCCTGAAAGTGCTTAGGGACCCGATGGGGTTTCAGAACCAAACCCCAGTCAGCCTTATCATCTGTACTATTTCTCTGGCCCCTTTGGTCACTTTTCTTTCTTTTATTCTTTTTCATTTATTTTTTGTTTGTTTGGGGGGCATACCTGGTGATGCTCAGGGGTTTCTCTTGGCTCTGTACCTGGGAATTACTCCTGGCAGTGCTCAGGGGACCATATGAAATATCGGGGATCGTACCCGGGTCACTGCATATCAGGCAAGCCCCCTACCCGTGCTACTATCTCTCTGGCCCCCTTCAGTCTACTTTTTTACTTAATAATTGGAGATTGGTTTCTTAAAACAGTACAGAAATTGTAAATGATTACTATAATACTTCCAAAAATTGTGGTTAATCTGAGTGACCAGAAAATATACAAAAGTGACATTCATTCAGTAATAAAAACCTATCACCATATAAGTACCTTTTTTATCTTTTGGGAAGTCTTGGGAGCACACCTTGCAGTGCTGAGGAGTTATTCCTGGTTCTGCATTCAGGAATCACTACTGGTGGTCCTCCAGGGATCATATGGGATGCCTGGGGTCAGACCCAGGTCAGTTCTGTGCAAGGCAAGTGCCTTACCTGCTGTACTATCTCTCTGACACCAATCTTTTTGTATTTAAAACCAAAAGATAAAACTGGGATGTTGGGGCTAGAGAGATAGCACAGCGGGTAGGGTGTTTGCCTTGTACGCGGCCGACCCGGGTTCAAATCCCAGCATCCCATATGGTCCCCTGAGAATGGCCAGGGGTAATTCCTGAGTGCAGAGCCAGGAGTAACCCCTGTGCATCGTCAGGTATGACCCAAAAAGCAAAAAAAAAAAAAA
This sequence comes from Sorex araneus, assembly GCF_027595985.1. Lineage (NCBI taxonomy): Eukaryota > Metazoa > Chordata > Mammalia > Eulipotyphla > Soricidae > Sorex > Sorex araneus. The sequence goes on from NC_073309.1 coordinate 37,615,258, forward strand.
AAAAAAAAACTGAGATGTTAATTGACATTTATGTGAGAATAGGGGTGTAGACCTTTTTTAAAAAATTTAGGCACATAATTTGAAATACTGTCAATGATGGGACTGGAGCAATAGCACAGCAGGTAGGGCATTCGCCTTGCAAGCAGCCGACCAGGGTTCGATTCCTCTGCCCCTCTCAGAGAGCCCGGCAAGCTACCAAGAGTATCCCGTCCGCACGGCAGAGCCTGGCAAGCTCGCCGTGGCGTATTCGATATGCCAAAAACAGTAACAACAAGTCTCACAGTGGAGATGTTACTGGTGCCTGCTCAAGCAAATCCATGAACAACAGGAGGACAGTGCTACAGTGCTATATTTTAGATGCCAGAGTTGAAAACTTTGTTATGTAAATGAAAATAGGCAGTATGATATATTGTATTTAATGATTTGAATGTCTTTATTTACACAGGTTATTTACAATCATATAGCAATCAATCATCACAAATTGACTTTTACTGATTTATTCTCTGATAATTCCATTTGCCATTCCTTTAAGTTTTGTTGAGGCAAGTAAATAAAATAAATGTATTATATGCCTGCCAAGGGATATGACAAGGCTTGGGGTTAGGAGGAAACCAAGGAACATTGATGGAAGAAAGGGGACATTGATAGTAGGATTGGTGTTAGAACATTGTATGCCTGAAACAACTATCAATTTTTTTTGTAAATCACAGTATCTTAATAAAAATAATTAAATTTTTATTTAATTATTATAAAATAAATAAATAATTTTTTTTTTTTTTTGCTTTTTGGGTCACACCCGGCGATGCACAGGGGTTACTCCTGGTTCTACACTCAGGAATTACTCCTGACGATGCTCAGGGGACCATATGGGATGCTGGGATTCGAACCTGGGTTGGCCGCGTGCAAGGCAAACGCCCTACCCGCTATGCTATCGCTCCAGCCCCAATAAATAAATTTTTAAAACTCACCATGAGATACCACTTCACAACCACTAGAATGCTAAAATTTTAAATATTGACATCACCAGTGGCTAAGATATTTTAAAAAATATGTCTAAACTCTCAGGCATTGCAGTTTAAACTGTCTACTTCTGAAAACTAGCAGTTTATTAGGAATTTAAACATGTATGACCCTGTCATTCCACCTAAATAGATATTTTTCTATGCAAATGAAAGCCTATGCCCACATAAAATAGTAGCTTTATTCATAATAATAGTTCAATACTAAACTCAACCTCAAATGTTGAGGACAAACAAATAAATGTCTTAGCAAAATCATAAGAAAGAAAGAAAGGAAGAAGAAGAAAGAAAGAAGAAGAAAGAAGAAAGAAAGAAAGAAAGAAAGAAAGAAAGAAAGAAAGAAAGAGAAAGAAAGAACAAGAAAGAAAGAAAGAAGAAGAGAAGAGAGAGAGAGAGAGAGAGAAAGAAAGAAAGAAAGAAAGAAAGAAAGAAAGAAAGAAAGAAAGAAAGAAAAGAAAGAAGAAAGAAAGAAAGAAAGAAAGAAAGAAAAAGTAAGTAAGTAAGTTAGGAAGGAAGGAAGGAAGGAAGGAAGGAAGGAAGGAAGGAAGGAAGGAAGGAAGGAAGTTAGGCAGGAAGTTAGGCAGGAGGAGGAAGGAAGGAAGGAAGAAAGAAAGAAAGAAAGAAAGAAAGAAAGAAAGAAAGAAAGAAAGAAAGAAAGAAAGAAAGAAAAGAAAGAAAGAAAGAAAGAAAGAAAGAAAGAAAGAAAGAAAGAAAAGAAAGAAAGAAAAGAAAGAAAGAAAGAAAGAAAGAAAGAACTCACTAAAGACAATAGGAGGAAATAAGCATATGGTAGAAAAGGAAAATTATAATCCTAGATTTCAACTCTCTTAATTCCATCTGCATACATTCTTTCCTAGAAACCCCTGAGACCCAGACAGCTGGTTCAAGCCTTCAGTAACCCTCCCAGTCCCTGGCCCCAGAGCTCTCACCTGATCACAGTCAACTCTGATCCAAAACAAAAGCCAGAAGCAGTCGAGTTTATAGCAGCCCTGGTGCCAGGACGGCCCCTCTGAGGTCTGCATCCTTTACAGGTGCCCCACAGCTGTGTAGGACCGCCTTCCCAACAATTCCCCCCCTCGAGTTAGCAGATGAGAGCCACCGGGAATTGTCCATGGGCGCATCTAATCTCCATGAACCATCCACTGGGGGTGGGGAGTGGAATTGATTCTGCTCTCAGATCCACCCACACCTTCCACACACCCCCTCACCTCTCACCCTTCGTTCCTGAGGGCAGAAAGAGCTGCATCACTCCCCCTCTCGCCCTGAGTCTTCTCCAGGGAAACCCCTACTTCCACAAAGCCCAACCTATCCTTAAGAAACATGTGACTTGAGCTGAACTTGGACACTCAAAGTCCAACTGCAAAACCTTAGTCTGCAGCTCTTCTGTTTCCATTCCCCAGCCCATCAGAACCAAATACTTGCTTTGAGTTCTTCTAGTGGGAGATTTGGGCCACACCAGCAGTGCTCAGGGACTAATCCTTGACCTTTGCTCAGGGGCTACTCTTGACATTGCCCACATAGCCCTGGGTGAAACCATATGCAATGCCCAGGATCAAACTAGGATTTACTAGCTGTGTAACCTGGAACAAGTGATCTACACATTATATGGGCAAATTACCTCTCAAGGCTCTCCGCTGAAGCCAAAACTCACATAAGGTCCTTAAAAATGCATCACTTGAAGGAACTATTTGAAATATATCTGGGGTGGGGGAGTGTGCAGAGGGTGCTTTGTTTTACACAAGATTGCTTTAAGCTTAGTCAACACGAGCCAAATCTTCAACGTCGCTACATAAAATAGCATCAAATACAATGATGAAGGAAAGGTGAATGATAAAATTGGGGTCAAGCAGTCTTAAATTGAGGGCAATCACTTGGCTGTACTTCTCTCGGTAAGAAATACAGTTGGAGGAACATTTGAAAGGTGGGCCTAGGAGTTTACCTGAGTGTACAAACAAAGGATGCCCAGGCTGGCATGCAGGAAGCTGCTCCGCAGGATGGTCTAGGCTGGGCAGTAGGGAAACCTTCCCCAGGACCACCTCCCTAGGCAGAAGGAAGTGGAGCCTCTATCACCAAGTGAGAGGGCTTAGGAAGCAAGAAGGTTTAGGCTGCTGCCAACACCGGCTCACTATCCCCCTCTCTCCAAGCCTCCCCGGCCCGACGCAGAAAGCCGGAGGCTCCGGGTTCACCAGCTCTTACTCTTCGACTCTGTTCTGGTGGGGGTTCTCCTTCCTGAGGATGGAGTCTTTATCCTTTTCCCAGGTCAGGGGAAAACAGAGCTGTTTGTTCCTTCTCTAAAGAACTGTTGAGTGCCTATCAGGTTTCAGGCCCTGCCCTGAGACCGTAGGCATCAGAATCAAACCAACAGGATCGGGGTGTAACTAATGCTGCTGAGTCCAGTGAAGGAGACAGAAGACAACAATGGACATAATCGATGAGCGCGTCGTTGTAGAATACATTCAATGGAGCTGAGTTGCCATGGGAAACAGCAGAAGGAGACTAGGATTGTAGGGGGCAGGATTAAACTGAGATGCAGAATTTAAAAGGGTGACAGTAGGGCAAGGCAGGGACTAGGGTGAGGCAGCGAGGAGATACTAAGATGCAACAATGAAGAAGGGGTTTAGTACAGGGTGCACAACTGAAGGTTGCCCACCTTCCTTACATTTCACACCCTTGGCACCTCTGTTCAGTCATCCTGTCCTAGTAAAGGCCTCTTTAAGGAGGTAAGCTGGGGCAAGGAGGGGGTGGGGGCAAAGCAATAGTACAGTAGAGAGGGAGTTTGCCTTGCAATCAGCTGATCTGAGCTTTTAATCTCTAGCATCTCAAATGGTCCCCCAAACACCACCAGGAGTAATTCCTGAGGGCAGAGCCAGGAGTATATCCTGATCATTGCTGGGTGTGACCCCAGTTAATACCATAATAATCGTAATGGTAAGCCAAAGCAACCTTGGAAAAGAAAAAGTTAGAGGGCTCACACTTCCTGGTTTCGAAACTCACTGCAAAGCCATCGTAATCAAAGGAGTGTGCGTCTAGCAAAAAGAAAGTGCTATGCATGGTGGAGAATGGGCACTGGTGAAGGGGATGGGTTCTCGAACTTTGTATGAGGGAAACATGAGCACAAAAATGTATAAATCGTTAACTGTACCCTCACGGTGATTCACTAATTAAAAATAAATACATTAAAAAAAAGAAAGTGCTATGCAGATCAATGAATATATACTCCAATAGAATAGAGCTTAGAATAGAACTAAACTCTCACATAAATAGTTAATGATTTTCAGTGCAACTGTTTCAAAGGCGGGGAAAGCATAGTTTTTACTACATGGTGCTAGAAAACTGAATGTCCACACAGAAAAGAATGAAATGGAGGGACATAGAGATGATACTGGGAGTAAGTTGTTAGCCTTCTGCACAGCCAGCCCCAGTGTGATTCCAGCACCACATACGATCCTCTAAGCATTGCCAGGAAGGAGCTCAGAGCCTGGAGTAAGCCTGAACACAGCTAGTGCAGTCCAAAAAAATAAATAAGATGCCTAAACATAAGAAGAACTTAAACCATAAAATCTTAGAAGAAAAAAATAGGGGAATTTTATGGTATTATGTTAAAAAATTTAACATAAATTTGGCAATAACACCCACATCACACAGCCTCCACTACGTAAATAGCCAACTTCACTGCCTCACAACTAAACTCAGAAGAGATGCCAAGACAACGAAACTCACAAGTACACCAGTCTTCAGGTTGAAAACTCCAGGGCTTCTTTGTGAGGGGGGTGGTCTTCAGTCCCAGCCCTGCAGAAACCCCAGGAACTGCACCCATGTTCCACAGCTGCTGCCACTATAAATGACCCAATTTCACTGCTTCACAACTAATCTCAGAAGTGATGCCAAGCTGATGAAATTCACAGGCACAACGGTCTTCAGGCTGAAAACTCTGGCATCCCCAAGGAAAGGGGGGGGGGGGGCTAAGCGTAAAACATCCCAGTTCTATAGATCCAAAAGTTTCTGGAGACTGTGGTCACAAATGCGGCCATGTGACACCTCCAAATCCCCACAATACTGACAGCCCAGTAGGAGCACAATAAATCAAATGGGAAAATAGCATAGAAGTCCATTAAGTTCGATAAGCAAAAGCAATAACACAGAAACCTCAAGTAACAACAACCAGGTCAGTAAGTCCTCAGACAGTGACTTTGATAACACAATTGTGAGATATAACAATTTTCACACATTTTTCTTTTACTGAACTATTTTTTTTTATAATTCCAGTTACCGTTTCTGCACTCATGGATCACATCTGGAGGTGCTCAGCATCTGTCTAGGGGCCAGAGCAGGATTGCCTTGCCAACCTGGGTTCCGACTCTGGCACCCCATATGGTCCCCCTGAGCAACCTCCAGACGTGGTCCATGAGTGCAGAGCCAGGAATAAGCTCTGAGCACCACCCAAAACCAAAACTAAACAAACATTTAAAAACGATCATGGCTGATGGCGGCTACGATCTTGAGGAAGGTTCCTTCCACCCCCTACTGTGTTGAGGTTTTTAGCATAAATGAATGTTTGGATCTTGTAATCAGCTTTCTTTGCACAGATCCCCCTTTCTTCTTGAAGGCACAACAACCACAGCAGCCCACAGCTCACAGTCTGACACCCTCTTACATAGAAATGGCCCAGCTCCACGACTAATCTTATAAAGAATGACAAGCTGCTATATCTATATCGTCCCAGGTGGGACTTCTCTAGAGGCTGAAAATTCTGGGGTGTCCTTCCAATGGGGGCGGGCAGATTCTCCCCACCCCACTTTCGCCCTCCCCATCACTGAACAACCAGCAGCCCCAGCCTACACCCGCCAACTTACCGGCAAAGAAATGGCAACTAGTCTTGAAAAGAACGTGCTGCTGTAGAATCCCCCAGATAGACCAGTCCAGGCTGACAACTCTGGGGCCTTCTGGAACGTGGGCAGGAAGTTTCTCCTCTCTGCCTGAAGGCACAGCTTGCCCATAGCCTCACCCACATCCACTGACAAAGAAATAGCCCAGCTCCACAACTGAATCTCATCAAGTTGCCAGTCCTTTACATTGTTCCAGTTCCCCAGCTCCCTGGACGATGCAGCCACAAGCCCTCCAAGTTTCATCACACTGTCGGACCCGTAGGATCACAGCATATCTGATGGGAAATTTGTGAAGATCACTGGATCACTGTCATCCCGTTGTTCATTGATTTGCTCAAGCGGGCACCAGGAACGTCTCCATTGTGAGACTTGTTGTTACTGTTTTTGGCATATCGAATATGTCACGGGTAGCTTGCCAGGCTCTGCCGTGCAGGCGGGATACTCTCGGTAGCTTGCCGGGCTCTTGAGAGGGATGGAGGAATCGAACCTGGGTTGGCCATGTGCAAGGCAAATGTGCTACCGGCTGTGCTATTGCTCCAGCTCTTGTGAAGATCACCAAGCAAAAAACAATTACACAGAAGGCTCAGCTACCACCAAAACAGCTCAGTAAATCCTCAGACAATGACTTCAGTAGCACCATTCTGAGATATAACAATTATAACACATCAAATTTTATTGATCTAAATTTTGATAATTCCATTTGTCTTTGTGTTGTAACAAACAATACAAAGTAAATTTGCTTGTGCCTGCTAAGGGGAGAGGCTGGAGTGGTGAATGGGAAATGGGGGACATTAGTGGAAAGAAGGTCACAGTGGTGGTGGTATTGATGTTGGAACATTTAATGCCTTAAACAACTGTATGATAAACAACTTGGTAAATCATAGTGTAATAATAATTATTATTATTATTGATTATTAAAATAAGTAACTTAATTTTAACCTTATCTGCATTGATATGATTTTTATCTTTTCTTTTATTAATGTGGTATATCATATTAATTTATTTTTATATGTTAAAACTATCTTGCATTTATGGGATGAATCCCACTTGATAGGGGGTGTATGATTTTTTGATATGATTTGGAGTCAAACAAGCCAGTTTGTTAAATGATCCAAACACCTGACTGGATATTTCTCTAAAGAAGATACACTATGGCCAATGAGTATATAAAAATTGCTTAACATTACAATCCATTTAGTAAAATTAACATCAAAGCCACACTGAGAAGAGAAAGAGAGATAATAGGAGCAGGTAAAGCTCTTGCCTTGCATGGAGCCAACCAGGGTTTGCTCCCTGACACTACATACGATACCCCAATCACCACCAAGTGTGATCCATAAGCCAGGAGTAAACCCTGACCACTTCTGGGTGTAGACAAAAAAAAAGTACCACTCTACCACACTCCCCAAAAAACATATTGAG